>NC_063203.1:23135744-23155744 GCF_017589495.1 Alosa alosa | reverse complement strand
GACAGAGAACATCCATGTAAAGACATGGATGGTGGGAGGTCTACAGGGACTATGTTTAGCAAGCCAGGACTGGCCACTGGGCACCGTCTTTAGGTCAGCCAGGCTGTGTGTGTGTGTGTGTGTGTGTGTGTGTGTGTGTGTGTGTGTGTGTGTGTGTGTGTGTGTGTGTGTGTGTGTGTGTGTGTGTGTGTGTGTGTGTGTGATTGAGAGAGAAAGAGAGAGAGAGAGCAAGGATGTGTTTGGTTGGGTGGTGCTGTGTCTTCAGTGGCTGAACCATGGTCAGTTAAGGGAGTGTGTGTTTCTATGTAACATGGATCTGTGCTTCCGTGGTGTTCTTGAATGCCTTGCATTGGCTACACCTGAAACAGGCTTGAAGGAAACCTGCAGTATGAAGAAGATCTCACTTATAGCCACGTGACTGTCATCGCTAACATGCTTCCTCCGCAAGCAGTCCTGTCGGCCTGAGCGCGCTTATGGACCTGCCTGGAGACATCCAAGAAGGGTGTCAGGTTTTGTTTTCGCGTTCCCGATGAGGAGAACAGGCATCGGTCACTTTCCCTGACTCTCATGTGTGTCGTGTTGTCTATATGTGTTCCAGAGAGCTCAGAGTTGTGCTTGTGTCTTTGTGTCTGAGGGAAAAATGGCTAGCGTGCTGGAATCAACTGGACAGCAGTCTGAGAAGGTCACCTACTCAGCAAAGCCATTGCTGCTCTTAACAAATGTGTGAATGAGCATGTGCCTATTCCACTCCGAAACACCATCTCCAACACAGGCCATAGCAAATGAACAGTGTTTGCTCAAATTTACCAAGAAAACTGGAAACTGGTCTGAGTTGTCACATACCAAGCCACAAGTTCTATCCACTTGATCAGGTAATGGGTCTGAATGCGGTTCCCTTCACAGATCAGTGAAGCCTAGCTGCTTAACAACGACATTCCACTGAATCACTGAATTTAACCAAGTGCCACCAAGTGAATCACAATTATTCTTCCATAAGTACATTTACCAGATCACACTAAAATGTTTTCTACAAGTACACTGACTGGGTCATACAACGGGGTATGACTGTGAGGACAATACTAAAGACTTGTTTGAATCTGTTCTGATTGGTCTGGAGTCTGGATTCTCAGCCTCCGCAGATAGAGTGGTTAAATAACCTGAGTGACACACACACACACACACACACACACACACACACACACACACACACACAAACAGAAACAGACACACACACACACACACAAACAGACAGACACACACACAGATACACACACACACACACACACACACACACACACACACACACACACACACAGACACACACACACACACACACACACACACACACACACACACACACACACACACACACAAACAGACACACACACAGATATACACACACAGACACAGACACAGACACAGACACACACACACACACACACACACACACACACACACACACACACACACACACACACACACACACACACACACACACACATGCAGGTCATCAGGAGGCCTGGCTGTGATGTGGATGACTTTGATGTACTCGCCGGCCAGCACTAACATGAAAGGAGAGGTCAGCGCTCATGGTGATATTTAGGACAACATTTTTGGACACGGCTGAGCTTGGCTACTGGAGCAGGGCTTATTTAGTGGACGCAGTGGCCCACCTGTCAGTGGTGTAGAGTCTACATGTCACTTATTCTACAGTCTACAGTTATTCTACAGACTTCTACATGCCACTTACTGAATTCAGCAGACTACAAGCAACTTATTCTACAGTCTACAGCAAGTCTACAGTCTACATGCCGCTTATTCTACAGACTACAAGCCACTTATTCTACAGACTACAGTAATTCTACAATTTACAGTAATTCTACAGACTACAAGCCTGTTATTCTAGGGTCTACAGTAATTCTACAATTTACAGTAATTCTACAGTCTACATGCCGCTTATTCTACAGACTACAAGCCACTTATTCTACGGTCTACAGTAATTCTACAGTGTAGTTATTCTACAGTCTTATTCTAGAGTCTAGGGCCTGATTATTAAGGGCTGGGGCGAGAGACTTCTGTCTGCACTTTAAACAGTTACAGTACAACAGTCATTGGGGTGCTGAAGCACACTGCAGTAATTGAGCTCTAAACACAGAATAATTCAGTCACGTTCATTTATTATCTATTATGCTTTTCTACACACTCTGCGGTCAAATAATGTACCTCATTATACTTTTATATAATCCTGGCTACTATACGTTATTTCATTGCAGTCTGAAAGACACAAAGACACTTTAAAACGCATATTGTGTGCGTTATTCAGAGTTTAACCAGTCATATTTCAACATGTCCATAACCAGTAAAGTCAGACCTCACACTGACTGTGTAGTGTTCAAAATCGACTCCTGCCTGGAGAGCGACTCTAAACTAGCCAATCCTTAGAAAGCTGCGGAGTTCCGCTCTCTCTCATGTCCAGCCAACTGATTCCAGTGGAATGCTATCTGCAACAATAGACAGATGTCTACGTGATGTAAGTAGGCCTTTAGACGCTGCAAAGCACCAGCACACAGTTCATGTTCAGCTTCCACTCAGCAGAGGGATTCACTGGAGAACACTGTGTGACTCCAGGCTGTCAAGGCTAGAACCTTCCAGGTCCTGACCAGAGGCTTTAGGTGAATCGGATCAGCGAGAGACCTTTGCCTCCCCTCAGATTGAGCGCCGGTCAACACACGCAGGGCCAGGCCAAGGCCCAGTGAGCCCCTGGAGGACACGCTTACTGGCTCTGCCTGGCTGGAAAAGCACTGTGTCAGTAGAACAATGCTGGCTGGCATCTCTATAAATACCTCCAGCTCACAGCTAAAGTTAGCACGCTCAACGGCAAGCAGGTGCCCCCCGACCCCCCCCCCCAATGCAGAGACACACACACACGCACACACACACACACACACACACACACACACACACCAACCCTCAGACCCAACCCCCCAAACTCACAGTCCGTGGATGAGATCAAGTTACACAAGCATGGCAGCTTTCCATCTCGACCTCAGTAAACTTCTGTGTGTGTGTGTCTGTGTGTGTTTGTTTGTTTGTTATTGCCATGGCTACTTTATTTATTTGTTTATTTTTAGGCTCTGGATGTGTAATCAAGCTGTACTGGGTAGTGTGGGGTGGGGGTGGGGGTGGGGTGGGGGGGCACATGTGTTTCACTGTCCTCACTCATCAACCATACTGAGACAGTGTGTGGGTCAGTCACAAGGCTGCTGGAACTGCTGTACAACCACAGGTGTGTGTGCGTGTGTGTGAGTATATGTGTGTGTGTGTGTGTGTGTGTGTGTGTGTGTGTGTGTGTGTGTGTGTGTGTGCAAGTATATGTGTTTGTGTGTGTGTGTGTGCGTATGTGTGTGTGTGTGTGTGTGTTTGTGTGTGTGTGTGTGTGTGTGTGTTTGTAGGTGAATCAGTGAATGAGGAGCATCTGGACACTATCTCAAAGCCCTGAGGAGAATCAGTAATCTCTCTCTGGCAGCGGACAGGTGTGTAATTACAGTACGGCCCTCTCTAGGATGTGACACACTTTGGGGGGCAACAGTGGCCAACGTCTGTCAGTCCCAATTCAGCACTAAGGTCGATGCCATTCCACCCATCCACAATCTCACAAAACGAGCCAAAGGTTTACTCCACCGATGTGTGTACAATCTACAACTCCTAACTGCGCGACTGAAGCGTGAATTACTCTATCTACACGGAATGCAACCTCCTCCAAGCTGTTGACAGACGTGCAGTTCATACATGTAGATTCATGGGGGATGAATTTTGTGATTTGCGAACTTCAAAGAGTAAGTCAGAGTGGAAGCTGAGCATGTAGCTTAGTGGTCTAATGGGTCTGCCTAATCAAATGCTGGTATAGTCACTTGCGACTGTGCACTGTGCCCTTCACTCTAAAAAACTAAGGTGCTTAAATGGTTCTTTTCCTCACTATTGGCAAAGTCCTTTTAGGCAACTCCCCCCACTTGGCACCTACCTAGCTATTTTCCTATTCAAGTGAATAGGGAGAAATGCATGAAAAGGGCGGGATATGTGTAAAGGCTACTGCCATATTGGCGTTACGAACTAACCTCATGCATTTCTACAGAGGATTTTTTGAGTGTAGCCTCCTCATTAGAAAGTTTCTGCTATAGGTTCCATAAAACACCATGACTCTGTGTTAAACCTTTACATCAAGTGAAAGGTTCTTCCCATTGGAAATGGTTCTTCAGAAAGACTAGGTTAGGTTACCTTTTCTTAAATGGTTCATCCGCCTTGACGGTTCTTTGAAGCACAAAAGGTTCTCCTATGGCATCGCTCTGAAGAACCAATTGTTTTTGAGTGTTGGACAAGGCACTTCATCTGCATTGTCTTAGTCCACCCAGACCGACCATGCTTAGCTGACTGAGCACTGAGAGGGTCAGTGAGAGTGAGAGAGTTAAGAGTGACTGACTGACCATGAGTAGATAATGGCTGAATGTAAGCATTGAGTACGTCCGAGTGAGAGAGTTGTGCATGACTGGCAAGCCATGAGTAGATAATGGCTGAATGTAAGCATTGCATACGTCCGAGTGAGAGAGTTGTGCATGACTGGCAAGCCATGAGTAGATAATGGCTGAATGTAAGCATTGCGTACGTCCCAGTGAGAGAGATGTGCATGACTGACAGGCCATAGATGATGGCTGAAGGTAAGCATTGAGTACGTCCGAGTGAGAGACGGGTGAGTGAGAGTGAGAGCGTTGAGCATGACTGACCCTGGGGTTCTGGTTCTCTTGCAGAGCTCCGTTGGGCTGCGTCTGCGTCTGGACGCGGCTCCTCCCGTCAGTCAGGCTGGGCATCAGGCCGTGGCCGAACGGGTCGGAGAAGCTGCGCATCATCTGTCGCACACGCTCACTGTGCGCCTGGAACGGATCACTGCGGAGAAGAGAGAGAGTCGCAGAAGAGTAATGAATGACTAGCCTAGTCTCTGTGTTTGTGTGTGAGTGAGTGAGTGAGTGTCAGAGAGAGAGAGAGAGAGAGAGAGAGAGGCAAATTCAGCAGTGTGTTTGTATGTATGATAGAGAGAAGAATTAACACAAACTTAGGAGGTGGGAGAGGTCAGCTTACCTTGCTGAGCTAAAAGAAAGAAAGAAAGAAAAAGGGGGACAAAGAAAGAGAAAGGTCTAAACAAATAACATGATTCAATTCCTACAAGCATTCAATAAAACAATTATTTAATGGCAAAGCAAGGACAGAACAAGATGTAAGAAGTCAGCATTTGTCTAGTTAGTTCATTTGTTTGCGGCAGATTTTTTTTTAACATTTTCATAATTTTGTCCTTAGGTAGGGTCTATTACTGTAATTATGATATGTATTATTATTTTATGAATTCATCTGCAATATGGGCATTTCTTTTACTGCTTTTTTATCTAATGGTTTATATGTCAGTGACTGCCCAGATCGGTTCCATTCATAATTTTCACAGTGACCGCCTGGGCAGTATAAGAATAAGATTCTCTCATAAGCATTAGAAAATTAGCGAGTTATATTTTATCACCTTATCAGTCATGCAGTCATAAGCAAATCTATTCGGAATCGGAAAGAGCGCACGGGGCGCAAAAGTAGCATTTGACACGCACACGCGGAATCTGTCAATTATCAGCGCTCACTTAAACGGAGCTCTAAATACTCAGTGCGAAAGGATTTATGACTAAGTAACGAGCTTTACTGCTAGATATGGTCTTGCTACCACTATGATTATTAGAGTCGGCAACATGTTGAAACCAACAGCCTGTTACACTGTTCCGCAGTCTATAGGCATAATTAAAGACTCATTTATAAGTCACTCAAGTTTAATATAGGCGTAGGCTAATAGTGTAAAATTCATAGAGCTAAATATTGCAACTAAATAAGATAGTTTCCACCGAACATTTATAGGAGGTAGCATCTAACCTATGACTGGGTTGACTATTTTCCATAGGTAAATTGACGCATTGCTAGAGGGAAATCCAGAATTAGGAACTATTATTATAGGCTATATGTTGACGTTCTAGTTTATGATGATCACGAGAAACATGAAAAAAGAGTTTGTTACGTGTTTCAACAAACTTCGGAACAACTAAGTTAAATGTGGCGACATTCAAACTTCATAACAGATAAGCGGGTCGGTAGATTGCAGTCTCAGAAAGAGCCGGTCTACATTTCATTTTTCAGAATAAAATATGAATAAGATCACTTACGCAAAGAATGGATCCTCGTCGAATTCCCTTAGAAGACTGTTAAACATCTCCACAGATTGTAATGGGCAAAAATTGAATAGAAAAATATGTACACAAATTGGTATTCCCAAACTGGCTCCTCTGCCTGCCCTGGTCAACTCCTTTCTGCGACGCTTGGGCAGTTACTATGAAACTAAACATAATAGAATGCCAAGTGGGACGCCTATCGGCCATATGACCTTGTTGTGGCTCTCTGATTGGCTAGCTATTCATGGCTTTTACCCAAGCTGAGTTTGTGTTGTCATTGCGTGGTTGTGTCGTGCTGGCTGCCATAGAAACGCTAGCTATTCCAGACAATTCTATACTCTATTCTGGCAAATTCGTAGACTAGAATTCAGTTCAACGTAGTAGAGGTCCTGCGTAAGATTTGTATGCACTTCATTTAGCGGAGAATATCTCAACTGTTATATACTAATATGACCCCATTGAACAACGTGGGATGTGTGCCAAAAACTCTACCCGGGACGAAAGTCCTGAAAATGACAACAACAGATGACAATTTTCTCACAATGGGACTTTTTTCCCCCTGTATAGATATCCCCATACATTTCTACCAGATTAATCTTCATATTAGGCCTAAGAGAAATACTTTTTGTATTACACTTTATATATAATATAAATAAAATAAAATATGCAAATGAGGCAATATCTCATTAAATATGCGTAGGCCTACATGTAAACCCTTGAAGCTACAGATTTTCTGAGGTGATCACAATGTTCACAGTGACCATAATTATAAGGTCTTAGAAGAGTGTAAGCATTCTGATTTGATATAAAGAAAATGGCTAAAAAACAGTCAACCTATTAGGCTACATACAACTAATGACATACATGAATTGCCAGTTATTTATTAACCTAAACTTTAAAAGCTTACATTTCCTACCTGTTCTAAATATTGCTGTCATCACGCCATCACCTACAACTTTTTTTCTCCAACAAAAGTTTACTTGGCAGCCATAGTGACCTAAGGTCATAGCAGAGCACATGGCTGTAAAGCAAGATGACTTGGGAGATCAAGAACAGTAAGGAAATCTACTCTTTATTCTTTGTGTTGGCATGTGTCTTCTTACGTATCATTATCATGAGTTGTAGTTTTGTGTATTTAAATAATTATAATTAATTTGTATCAGTTTTATATTTAAAGGAACCATATGTAAGATTGTGGCCAAAACTGGTACTGCAATCACTTTCAAAACGGAAGAGCGGTGTATCCCCTCCCCCTCCCCCCTGACTCGAGGTTGCCAACCCTGATGGCGAAACACTACTGACTTCGTGATTAGTAGATAGGTGGAGGGTGGCGCATCAGGCCAAAACACAACATGACATGACAAAACACAACATCAACATCAGTTGAGGGCTGCAACTTGATGAACATGATTTCTTAATGTCTAGTGACATATCAGGGCCATTTTATGATTAATTGAAATATTTTTCTTACATACGGTTCCTTTAATTTGGTGTGTATTGTAGCTAGCTAGCTGCTAGTGTTTTTGTTTAGTTTTTTTGCAAAATGGGGAAAATGTCATCACCAGATTGTCTCACACAAGTTGATGAAGTTACAATGTCTTCAATTCAATTCAATTCAAAGCACTTTATTTCTCCCCATGTCATGTCAAGTCAAGTCAAGTCAAGTTTATTTATATAGCACATTTCATACACAGAGGTCATTCAATGTGCTTTACATAAACAAAACCAAACGATAATAACAAATAAAAGCATAGAAGGGCAATATAGTCAAAGAATAGTTAAAAGGTAAAGATCATAATAAAAAGAAAACATAAAACACAAGGTAAAATCATTTTAAAAATGAAGAATAATTAGTAAGCAAAAACAAAGGCAAAAGTAGTAAAAAGTAATAAAAGACAAAGTAGAATAATTATCGAGGCAGATTCAGAATTTGTAACTTCGGCACAGTTAGCAGAAAGCGCCTGAGAACAGTTTGGTCTTAAGTCTAGATTTAAAACTGGCTACAGTTGGGGCCTTTTTAATGTCATCTGAAAGTTGGTTCCACAGCTGAGCCGCATAGCAGCTAAAAGCTGCTTCACCATGTTTAGTTCTAACTGTAGATTTTACTAGCAGGTTTTTCACCTGGGACCTGAGAGGACGAGAAGGTGTGTACTGCTGAAGCATGTCTGACAAGTATTTAGGTCCTGCTCCATTTACTGATTTATAAACAAGCAATAGTGCTTTAAAGTCAATTCTGTGACTTACTGGAAGCCAGTGCAAGGACTTAAGAATTGGAGTAATGTGGTCAGTTCTTTTTAGTTTTTGTTAGTCCTAGCTGCTGCATTTTGTATCACCTGAAGCTGTTTAATAGTCTTTTTTAGGAAGGCCTGTGAACAGTCCATTGCAGTAATCAACCCTGCTGGAGATAAATGCATGAATGAGTTTTTCTAAGTCATGTTTTGACATCAGCCCTCTGAGTTTGACAATATTTTTTGAGGTGATAAAAGCTGATTTAGTTATCGCTTTCATGTGGCTGTTGAAATTTATATCACTGTCAATTAATACACCAAGGTTTTTAACAGTATCCTTTGCCTTCAACCCTTTTGTGTCAAGGAGAGTGGCTAAGTCTTTCCTCATTTTTACCAAATATAATTACTTCAGTTTTTTCTTTGTTCAGCTGAAGAAAATTTTGAGACATCCAGGTGTTGATTTGTTCTATACACTGACACATAGATTCAAGAGGACCATAGTTGTTTGGTGATGGAGCTAAGTAAATTTGTGTGTCATCTGCATAGCTATGATATGAAATCAAATTATTTTGAATGATTTGTCCAAGTGGGAGCATATAGAGGTTGAATAATAGTGGCCCCAAGATGCGACCCTGGGGAACACCACAGGTCAAGGACGTTGGTGTTGAGGTACAGTTTCGATGGCAACAAAGAAGCTCCTTTCTTGCAGATATGATTTTAGCCAGCTGATAACTATGCCTGTAAATCCAACCCAGTGTTCTAGTCTGTGTAGTAAAATATTGTGATCAACAGTGTCAAATGCTGCACTAAGGTCCAGTAGCACTAGGACTGATGTTTTACCTGAATCTGTGTTGAGGCGTATGTCATTGGAAACTTTAATGAGAGCTGTTTCAGTGCTGTGATTTGCCCGAAAACCAGACTGAAAGTAATCAAAATACCCATTTGATGTTAGGAAGGTGGTTAATTGATTAAAGACTACTTTTTCAATAATTTTGCCAATAAAAGGTAGATTGGATATGGGCCTGTAATTGTTTAGCATGGAGGCATCCAGGTTATTCTTCTTGAGAAGTGGCTTTACAACAGCTGTTTTCAGTGACTTAGGAAAAGTGCCAGACAGCAATGATACATTTACAATTTGAAGGACATCCGCTATGAGGTGAAAAACAGTTTTGAAGAAATTGGTAGGCAGAGTGTCTAAGACACATGTGGAAGGGCTGAGATTCTGTATCGTTTTTTTCAAGTGTTTAAGTAGTCTATCAAGCTGAACTCTGACATCAAGTTTAGTTTCCCTCTGTTTGTTGCTGGAAGTTCAGGTTGTTGAATTTGTAATTGAGCAGATATGTTGAGTCTGATTTTGTCAATTTTACCTTTAAAAAAAAGATGAAAACTCATTGCATTTATTAGTTGAGAGAAGTTCGAGGCTAATTGTGAGGGGGGATTTGTTAACTTATCAACAGTTGAAAATAGAATACAGTGTTATTTGAACTTCTATTGATAATGTTAGAAAAGAAAGACTGTCTTGCTTTGCATATTTCAGAGTTATATGTGCGGAGCATCTCTTTATGGATTTCATAGTGGATCTGAAGTTTGTATTCGCCATTTTCTTTCAGTCTTCCTACACTCTCTTTTTAGAAGTTTAACTGCTGGATTTTGCCTCCATGGTGCTTTCTGTTTGTCCTTAACTTTCTTGAATTGTAATGGAGCAATGTCATCCATAATGTTTGCCATTTTGCATTAAAGTGATCAAATAAGTCTTCAGAGTCTGACAGTTGACTTGACTTTAGTGAAAGTGCTTGCTCAAAGAGAGCACTTGTCTGATCATTTATGATTCTCCTTTTACCATCATAGCTGTGTTTTGAGTGTGTGGGGACATAGACACATCAAAGAACACGCAAAAATGATCAGATAAGGCCAGGTCTTTAACAGCTGTAGAGACATCGAGACCCTTTGTGATAACAAGGTCGAGGGTATGGCCGAGGGAGTGTGTTGGCCCCTGTACATGCTGTGTTAGGGAGAAAGTATCGATTAGTGCAATGAATTCCTTGGCATAATTGTTTTCAGGATTATCCACATGCAAGTTTAGATCCCCTGATATAATAAGACAGTCATACTCTATGCAAACAACTGATAGCAGTTCACCTAGCTCTTCAAGAAAAACTTTAGCTGAATGTTTTGGAGGCCTGTAAATTGTCAGTAATAAAATCTGAGGAGAAGACTTGTCATGAAGTTATTCCTCACAAAGAACAGATACGAGCTCACACAGTGTCTCCAAGCACTAAATGGGCTGACTGGGTGCGATACAACCACCAAAAAATCAACCAAACTTGCGGCTCTGAACACTATCCACAAACTACAGTGGGCAGTGCTTCGACTTGGCCAGCTTCACTCGCGGTCCGCGCGTGGGATCACGCGGTATCACGCGACTAATTTGTATTTTCCCAGTGTGACGCTGCAACAACCCAAACAACCGGTAGATGGCTCAAGTGAGCAGGGTGTCTCGTAAAAAGAAATGGAGCCTGGAAAACCCTACACAGACTTCACTACAAACTTTAGCAGACTGGTTTAGAAATAATTTAATAGCCAGAAATATGCCTGCCCTGCCCTAATAAAGAAATATTTGGTTAACTGCGGTGAATCCCGTTTGCAGCCGTTAGAAGAAACGCAGGGACAAATGAAACATTCTGGTTTTCTCCGAGTGCAACGATGACAGACAGACATCATTTGGACAAAATATAGAGCATATTAACCTCCGTTGCTCAGCCAAATGCCTTCCTGTTACGTCCTGTTATCACGGAGTTACAGGCGATAAACGATTTTTGATGGTCACAAGTTTACTTCATTAGCGGTTTATTTTTTTGATTATTAAAGAGTGTTTTTCATTTAAAGGTTTGACTTCATGCTTATTCAGTAGAGCATTTAGTGCTCTTCCCAATCCCAGACGTTCACATTGCATGTTTGTTTGTAATGAATGCAACCGCGAGATACGCTTGTCATAGGCGCCGATACCGTGGATGCTCCGTCTCTCGGGCACCCACTGAAAACATCGAGCACCCACGTGTGACAGCTTACAGTCCCGGCTAAATTTACATTCATTTAAAATCAAACATCGCAGTTTATGTTAAATTCAGCATCTCTCATAATGTGATTGGATATGTTGCTGTCAATTCTCTACTTCACATAGGCCTACTAACCACCAATGAGAGCGTCTCTCGTATGAAAATTCCTGACACTTCCCACCTGAAGAATTAACGCAAGGCTTTGTCTTCAGCCCCGAATGTTTAAAATGTATATAGCCCTGAATATCATTTTAAAAGTAGTCTGACAAAGCTTATTGTTTTGTGACACAGCTAAACACTGATACCTCATAGAACGTCTATAACATAGCCTAGGTGGTCGCAACTCACAAAAGTAAGCAGATAGAAAGAACTCACGCAAATCTAGCCTACAACACGCACGAAGACAACTCTTTTCTGATTCTCAATGTCCACTGTCCACAGCTAACAGAATGCAACACAAATAGCAGAAACATTCTTGGTCAAATGTCTCAAACCATCAACGGACATGGAGACATTTGACTATTGTTGTTCATAGTAATGCCCTTTGGACTTTGGGGGTCCAAACTAATGCAAGAAAGCATATACAAATAACCTATTCAACAGCAGCTTTGGGTCCAAACAACATTTACAGACACCACCTTGATCTTAACCCATTTAAGCCCAAATTTTTCCCAGACATGCAAATATGCAAATCATGTGTTATTAGCAACCCTTTGAAGTAATCAATAATTATATATTTTTTTAAATGTAGAAAAGTAGATGAAAAGGTGAGTTTTATTACGGGGTGGGATAATATGCATATACTCAATTAAAGGTTGCCAAATTGTTTTTTTGTTAAAATAAAGGTAGGACTTTTCAAACTGATATGAACACTGAGACCAATGCAATAATAAATATGAAAAATATGTAAACATTGTTTATTTACCAGGAGCATCGGCTTGTTAAAATAGAACCCTGAATGTGTATGTCTGTGCGTGCGTGTTGCCGAAGCTCCTGGTAAATAAACAACACACAGACACAAACACACACACAGACATACACACTCACACACACACACATATATACACACTCACACACACAGATATACACTCACACACACACAAATACACACACACACACACAGATATACACTCACACACACAGATATATACACTCAGACACACACACAGACATACACACTCACACATACACACACATATATATATGTACAGTATGTGTGTGTGTACCTGCAGGTGGGTGTGTGAGAGCAGCAGGCAAAGTGCATGTCGCGTGCAATGTGAAGTCCCCTTGAGTGTGTATGTCTGTGTGTGTGTGTGTGTGTGTGTTTGTGTCTGTGAGTGTGTATGTCTGTGTGTGTGTGTCTGAGTGTGTATATGTATGTGTGTGAGTGTATATCTGTGTGTGTGTGTGTATTTGTGTGTCTGTGTGTGTGTGAGTGTGTATGTCTGAGTGTGTATATATGAGTGTATATCTGTGTGTGTGTGTGTGTGTGTATGTGTGAGTGTGTACTGTATGTCAGTGTGTATGTGTATCTGTGTGAGTGTGTATGTGAGTGTGTGTGTATGCCTGTGTGTGTGAGTGTGTATGTCTGAGTGTGTATATCTGTGTGTGTGTGTGTGTATTTGTGTGTGTATGTGTGAGTGTGTATGTCTGTGTGTATGTGTATCTGTGTGAGTGTGTGTGTATGCCTGTGTGTGTGAATATGTGTGTGTGTGTATGTGCATGTGTGTGTGTGTGTATGTCTGTGAGTGTGTGTGTATGTATGTCTCTGTATGTGTGTATGTATGAGTATGTGTATGTGTGTGTGTTTGTAGGTGTAGAAGTATGTGTGCATCTAGATACAACATTCTATCCCACCGGTCACTATTGTGACCGTTAACATGTTTACTCATTCTGCAAACACACCAAAGACATTTGAATAATTATAAATGTATATATCATAATTAGACACCTTAAAGACCATGTGTACAAAAAATATTTGTCCTAGGTTTATTTTAACATACTTTAAAAACCTTTTATTTGGGAGCGGTGAGGCAGTCATCCTCTTCTCAAGGTGCAACCAGGAAGTAAACAGCTCTGGTCATGTGACAATTTACTCAAAACATTTGACACTGCACACATTTCATGGAAACACTCTATTGTTTCAATATTTACTGAAAGAGTATTGGGATATTCCCCAGGTACAGTTTTAGAGGCTTATAAGTACATTTTTTTTTTTTTTGGTCGATGGGGTGAAATGGGTTAATGCAGATGCTTATGGTTTTGTAAGAAAGGGCAGTTTATTAGTCCCTGAGATTGTAATCTCAAAACCTGAAGGTTTACCAGATCCCTGCTCGTGTGGCAAATGTGCACACAAGAATGGGTGTCCCTGTCGGGTAGCTGGTATCCGTTGTTGCAAGTACTGCAAATACAAGGGAGGCTATAGTTGTAAAAATCCTATCACTGAATGAGGTCTCATCTTCATCCCCATACCTGGACTCTGTTGTGAAAGTGAGTTTTACCTTGCAACACAGGGAACATTTCACCTGTTGTTTTGTATTTTTCACTTTAACGTTCCAATGATAATAGCAAGGTTGGATATAAACTTAGTTTTTGCCCCCAGGCAACACTGTACCATTGCAGAATGAAAATCAATATTTTACAGATATGAAGTTATATTAATACAAATTATCATAGGAAATAATCAAAATCACTGTTATGTACTAGTTAAAAGCTCAATAAATCTCCCCAAACATTCTCCGGTACAGTATACATACACACACATATCCATGAGTTTGCACACTTACACTCATGCAAGTTACCTGCAACTGACTTCCTGAAAGTATAGTAAGCAATTTGTCTCTCTGCTTGGTCATTAGCAAAAATGACCAAGATATTGCAAAAAAACAACCGCTGGGGTCATTTTTGACCCCACTTATGCATCCCTTGTTTGTATACAATTAATTTTCCATTCAATACAGCACAAAACACAATTAAAAATATCAAACCAGAATTCATATACATACACTAACTACATGGTCATTGTAAACATTGTGATCACCTCAGAAAATCTGTAGCTTCAAGGGTTTACATGTAGGCCTACGCATTTTTAATGAGATATTGCCTCATTTGCATATTTTATTTTATTTTTTAGGCAAAGTGTAATACAAAAAGTATTTCTCTTAATATGAAGATTAATCTGGTAGAAATGTATGGGGATATCTATAAAGGGGAAAAAAGTCCCATTCACCTGTAGTGTGATAATAGTGTCATCTGTTGTGGTCATTTTCAGGACTTTCGTCCCGGGTAGAGATTTTGGCACACATCCAACGTTGTTCAATGGGGTCATATTAATCTATAACAGTTCAGATATTCTCCGCTAAATGAAGTGCATTCAAATCTTACCCAGGACCTAGACTAGTTATCTAGACGCACCATGCGCAGTTGTGTTGCGTGTTATCTATCCACTAGTGGGCCACGCATTCCACTCACTGCCAATATTGGCACTTTGCAGCGCACAGAAATCGAGTTGCTGTTATAGGACATCCATGGGATACTAAAGAACATACACACTATTATTATATTATTACTACCCCATGTCTAGCCAAATGTCAACACTGTGGCCTTTTGTGTTGCTAAAAAAAACGTTGCTTATTCATGTCCACTTTGCATCACAAAATAAACATCTTGTATTTAATTGCAATGACACTCCTCCACTGGGAATCACTCCTAGCCAGCAGACTACCATGGCAAACCAGCCGTCCAACTGCCAGCATATGTCCGCCTGCTGTAAGAGGCACCATCTGTTCAGAGGCAAGCCCAGCTCCGGATGACAGCGACCGCATGCTGGTGTGTTTCTCTGATAGACAAGCTCGGTAGCATTTAAAACACTCGCACATACAGTAACTGCTATCCGAGGCGCAGAAATAGAGAACAGCTAGCCTGTTACACAGCCGACACGGAGGCAGATCTGGCCATGATGCAGTTCAGTTCTGGCAACTTCTGTGCTCTATGGTTCTGGCCCTGCTGAAGTCAGCGGCACGCTGCAGGGTGAGGACCTAAAAAAAGCACTGACACACATTTCACAAATTAACAGTGTTAAAGAGCCATGATTTTTCAGGTATGATGCAGCCTTCCCAAAAATAATGCCTTAGCCCTGCTGACATTTGTGTTTGTGTGTGTATGTGTGTGCCTGGCCCCCATACTCAGAGGACTACTTATAACTCATGACCCGGAGCACACTGCAAATAGAACTCAAATGGACATGACATGCCCCAGCTGGGTGTGTGTGTATGTGTGTGTGTGTGTGTGTGTGTGTGTGTGGGGGGGGTCCATATGCAGTTTCTGCCTTGACCAGCATAGACAGATTATACAATAATGAATGCATGGCAAAAAAGGACTACTCAAGAGTAAAGGTTTTTAAAGAGTTTATTGAGAAAATGAAGTAAAAGACATAATGATCTCAAAATCACGCTGGGTCACAGGCAGATTAGGGTATTTCTGTTAGCGCTCAAATAAATGTTGGAGCCAGTCTACTCTCAAACCATGTTATCATTAACTCATTAAACTCCTACTTCCACTATTGCTAATATGGTAAACACATTGGGGTTTTCTTTCTGAGACATCTAGGCAGTTTGTCAGACTTTGATCCAGTTGGTCAGACTGACCCACCTTTTCACACAGGGCAGGAGAGAGCTCAGAGGAGGGTACTTCAGTGCAGGCTCTCAGATATGGTTTTGCATTTTCAGGATCTGCGATCAGAATTCTGCCGTCTTGCATTGGAGTTCCGATTCTAGAATGTGGGATCTGTGGTCTGGGTTCTGCAGTTTGGGTTCCGAGTCTGGTTCTGAGGAAGGTGTGGTTGTCTGTCCGCCTCAGGGCACGGGGCTTCCCATGAGCCTCTCCTGGCGCAGGGCCACCAGTCTGTTCAGCCAGCGCTCCTCGGCCTCCTCCTTATCCAGGAACAACTGCAAGGCAGGGGCAGGGGCAGGGGCAAGGGCAGGAGCAGGGGCGGGGGCAGGAGCAGGGGCGGGGGCAGGGGGTTAAGGGGGCAGAGAGAGACAAAGCAGTTGAGAACGTGGCCACTCATTCTCATACAGGACACATTGTGCTGACATTACAGATTAAGAAGAGGACAAACCAGTTCAAACTCTATTCAAGACAGCTCTCAGAATAAAGACTGAATCAGCTCCACTTTTATCCAGAACCTACAGGCCTATTGTATTAACAGATATGTATTTTTACCAGTGGTCTCTGGGAATCAAAGCCATGAGCGTGTCTGCTGTTTACAGCTCCTAGCCCCATCAGCCCAGCTATAAGAGCACAGTATGTTAGATTGTAATACAGTTCTGATCAAGACTTCTGGAATGTTACATTGTAAAACAGTTCTGATCAAGACTTCTGGAATGTTACATTGTAAAACAGTAAGTCTGATCAAGACTTCTGGAATGTTACATTGTAATACATTTCTGATGAGGAATTTGTGTGGTTGATACAGTATACTTCTGGTCAAGAACAGCAGTCATCAGCACTTGTTACTATCGGACAAAGAAAGAGCGCCTAAGACTGGACCAAGGAACAGACGTCCATACAGTATGTGTGTGTGTGTTTGTAATAAGACAAAATGTGTATATTGAATGGACTTTGATAGGCGATGAAAACGTTTGAGGTGTGTTTGTGTGTGTGTGTGTGTGTGAGAGAGATAATAATAAGGTGCAATCTCTGTTATCACATGAACTCTATGAAGGTCAGCCAGCGGGCAGTTCATTCACACAGTCCTATGATGAAGGTCGCGGGTGGGACACCCTTTCAGCATCGCGCCAGTGTATGTGTGAGTGTGTGTGTACTGCACACATGAGTCTCACACACACTTGTGAACCCATTCTAAACACGTCAGCAGTGTTCTCATCACAGTCCAGCACCACACCACTAAGATCACAAGGACAGGTGTGAGACGTGAACAAGCCCATATGTATCCACTGACATGTCTCACGCCTCCACTGATGATGACCTAAGACTTGGGCTTGTTCGAGCAAGGTCAAGCTCTGCTGAGTTCATCTCATGTGGTCTGATGCTCAGCAGCTCCCTCTACTGGCTCTTGGTGGTACTGCTACTATAGACTGGCCAGATACTGTCAGAGCAACTCGGTTCTGCTCAGTTATGCTGTGCCTACATTTGGTTACAAGTAGTTATAGTTATCAATTCACATCCTGTTATATCAACAGGATGTGAATTAGGCCTAGATTACTTTTGAGTTATGCTACCAGTCTGTTATCTACAGAGCCTCAAAATTGTTTTCTTTTTTTCCCATGTTTCTGGTGTATACCAGATACCTTTGCATGCTCACCAGAGATACTTTCACAAGCTTCAACAATGTGCCTTGACAGTTCATGCACACAACAAAATCATGACATTTTAAGGTAGCCCTCTAAATGACACCCTGTGAGTTGAGTATGTAAATACAATGATGATGACCATGCTCTGTTTATAATAACCAATATTATATTATAATATTATATTATTCTTTCTTGACTTGGGTTTGAGTTTTTAGCGCAACCAAACTAATTTTAAGTGGATATGAACACTGAATGTTTGTATGAAACCCATCAAATACTCAGCTGTCGATCATGATTAAATATAGTCTGGGAGAACTATGGTATTGAGCTCATCAGTCATGCTCTGCAGCTTAATGTAATTATCATTCCTCCTTTCCGCTGTTGAGATGAATAGTAGAATGTTCGCCTATTGTGACATCATCCTTTAACGTGCCGTTCTTGTGTAGATATAACCTACAGTACGTTTAATGGCCCTGAGAATATCAACGTGTGGGTGTGGAGGTGTCAGGCACGCTTGTTAACTCGCACAATCCATAAAGCTGCACTGGGCGTTTGCATATAGGCGACACGACTGAAGTGATTGGAGCATCTAGACAGAGGCCCGTGCTGCCGAAGTCTGAGCTGCAGATTAGAGCGCCGAGGTTCATCACTCTTCTCTCAATCAACGGCGATGGAGAGAAGAAAAAAACACGAGACTAGCCTGAAATTCAATCTAAGCGATCAGGAGATTGATATTCTCCATCATCCTCTGGATAAGTGTGTGTGTGTGTGTGTGTGTGTGTGTGTCTGCCGTCTGTGCTCGTATGAGTGTATGAATGTGTGTATATTTGCATTTGTTATGTAGATTCCGGTTTTGTGTTTCACTCAGAGGTGTCAGTGAGCGAAATCAAGTCAAAGTGCCATCGCTACACTCCTTAGGGGTTAAGTATGATGATGATGATGATGATGGCGGAGATGATGGACTGAGCTTAGTGATGTTCTGTGGTACAGGTCGTGTCGTCTGAGTGTAAAAGTCCTCACAACACAACAAAACGTGCACACACACACACACAGACACAGACACACACACACTCTTCCACCCCACTAATGAGGTTGAGATGACAGGCGCCTCTCTCGCTCCACTGTCTACGCTACTAAGTGACAGCGACTCATCCCTCTTGATTGGAGCTCCTCGCCTTGGGCATATTGCCCGCATAGATCAGCCTGTCAGGGGGGGATCGCACAGCACTACTTGCAGAGCCCGCTCGGCAGGAACACACATTACACACCAATACACTCACTAATACTGTTACACACAACTCACACAGCCGCGCTCCGACACATTACACACATTGAAAACCCTAACACAACATTAGGCACAACTCACACCACCACTTACACTTCAACACAACATCACTACTAACAGAGCTCGCTCGGCAGGAACAGACATTACACACCAATACACTCACTAATACTGTTACACACAACTCACATTATATGTAACCCACTATATCGATCTGAAAGTGATCCCCAACAATATCGTTCTTCATGTTGTTATCGTTATAGCTTATGTGTGAACGTCGTCATTCATATTAACGAGAACTATATTTATTTATAGTTATAGTTATCGTTATCGTTCTTGGTGTGAATGGACCCTTACACTCTAAGACTCTTAGACAAAGTTAGATTTATTTACACTCACACTTTAACATTACACCAACTCACACTCTAACAATCACTGCACATAATTCCCACTCTAGCAGAAGCATTACACAGGAAGCATTACACAGTATCATTGCAAAGTGATTCAATGACTCTCTTGTCCCTCTAACCCAGGATGGTGCTATGATGACTAAGCTGGTATGTTATGTTTAACTGGTTTGCTAAGGTGCCAACACCAGCACGCAGGAGATGTTGTGTTTGGGCATCTTATTAGACGAATCATACGTATGTGTATTTACAAATGGTTTCCCTGGTGCTCAGATGCGTGTGCAAACGACTTCACACACACGCACACACACACCCATATTCACTCAAACACACACACTCAAACGCACACACTGACTTACGCTGGGGTGTGCCAGAGAGTCTCCGTCGTTGTCGTTGTAGACGATGGTGGTAGGCAGAGGAGCTTGATGCTCAGACCAATCAGAACTCACCGACTCCTTCTTCACC
>NC_063203.1:23128244-23130744 GCF_017589495.1 Alosa alosa | reverse complement strand
CCAAGCACCACCCAGATATATCAATGACAGCCCATCCTGGGCACGGGCTTCCATTAAAGTCTCATACTTTTTGACAAACACATTATTGGTAGATAAAATGACTTCCATATGCTGTTTGTCAGATGTCAGTGAGGGGAGCAGATATGTATTTCATAGGGGGGGAAGAGAGTGAACCGTGGGGTGGGGGGGTGGGGGTCAGGGCCAAGGCGCAGACGGCCAAAAATCAATACGCCTCGGCGGAGAGCGGCAGTGGCGGCCCCCCCTCCCTGGCCCGCAGGGTCAAAGTTGATATTTAATATTGACACATTATCCAGGAAATTAATTTAGAGGGGCCGAGTCCATAGTCACCGCATTACACCACTAGCACTAAGAGCCTTGTCTAAAACCACCACAGAGAGCAGAGAGGGAGGGAGAGATAGATAGAGAGAGAGAGAGAGAGGGACATAGAGAGAAGGAGGGATGGGCACAGAGAGATGGAGAGAGTGAGAGGTGGGGAGAGAGAGGGAGAGAGAAAGATGGACAGAGAAAGGGAGAGAGGGGGGTGAAGAGAGAGAGTGAGAGGTGGAGAAAGTGAGGGAAGGAGAGAGAGAAAGAGAGAGAGAGAGAGAGAGAGAGAGAGAGAGAGAGAGAGAGAGAGAGAGAGAGAGAGAGAGAGAGAGAGAGAGGGAGAGAGAGAAAGAGAGAGAGAGAGAGAGAGGGAGAGAGAAAGGAGGGAGGGTGGGTGGCAGAGAAGACAGGGCGAATAGGGAGAGGAATGACTAGTGGTAGTGGACTAAAGCTCTTCTCTGAAAGGCTGATGGAGAAGACCGTATTGCTGAAGACAAACCCTGTATATTAAAATGAAGTAGTCACACCGCGAGGACAGATTCCTTCCAGGGCCCCGAGAAGCTAAACTGACACACAATAGACAGCAGTTATTTTCAGGAGCTCTAGAAATATGAACATTCAGGGCTATCAAGATCTGCTTTTGACAGCAACCTTCTCGTAAAAAAACATACTGCCCTCAGCACTCTTCATAGAACTGACACTTGTAAGGTCATTACTAAAATTAGGCCAACACGGCCGATGAGCAATCTGCAATCGATACAGCCTGATGCGCTCTAAATAGCTGTTTGTCTCCTTCATTGATTGAGAGGAGAAGGGTGTGGAGAAAATCAAACTGGTATAACTACTGTAACAGATTTACTCAGGGGTGAAAAATGACTTGGCCCACCAGAGGGCGCTGTTTCCTCACGCAACACTGAGGTCCTCGCTCCCCCTCGTCACCTTCAGTAAACTTGACTTTGGCGAAAGGTTCGTCAATCAAGCGAGCAGGAGCTGGGTGGAGCTGGGGGGGGGGGGGATATATTATTGCTGCCGCTGATTAATTTCCGTAATTGAATGTATTGCCTCGGGCTAACTAAATTCACGGGCGAACTGGCGCTACGCTTCAGCCGGGGAAAAAAAATGAGCAAATAGGCGCACGCTGTCACTCATCCTGCGGCGACACACAAATGACCGTAAATTCAAAGGTGCTTTGGAATGTCATGAACTTCAATTACAGAGCTAAAAAGCAGCCAAACGGGCCTTAATGATGACATTGGCCGGGGAGCAGGGGAGCAAACAAAAGATGGGGATTTCCCTCCAGCGCGGACGCAGACGGGGCGGAAGGCGCGTCCAGACAACACAGCCGTGGCCTGACCGCGCGTGCTCCTGAGAGGCAGGTGCCGGCACGCCCTGCCCAGGGCGACGCGCGGACGGGCGGATGCGTGATTAGCGTCGGACCGCCCGCCGTGTCACGCCAGGGCTAACGAGTCAACACGTATGGCCTCAGAGGGAAGGCATGCACTTCTCTGTCGGTTTCTCAGACAAATACATACACACACACACACACACACACAAGCAAGCAAGCAAACAAACAAACACACAAACACACACACACACACACTCTTACACACACACAAACTTACATACACACACGCATGCAGACATACAGACAAAAAAAAAACCACAACACAACACACACACTCACACTCACACACACACTAACAAGCAGTCTCTGGTGTCCCAGTGTAAGTGTGGCTCATCTCTCTGTCTCCTCCTTGGCCCTGCTTGCTGCATCAGGCTAGGCCGGGTAATTCGATGCTCAATTTAGCCTCGTCTCGGAGGATCTTTTTTTGCCTGCTAATTGATAGAAATTAAGCCATTAATCAAGCCACTAGCCATCACTCAAGCCTGAGAAGATGAATACAAACTTTCATAATAACCACCTTCCCCATTTTAGGCCTCATTAGCATAAATTTTTAATGCAATTATGCTATTCTCTTACGCGGGGCTCATAAATTACTGCTCTTTTGTTGCCGACTGGCCTTGTAAAATCCAAAGTAATGCTTTGTAGTCTGATCTTTAAGGCAATTACTGGCTTCTTCAGTCCTTTATCTCCCTGCATTTCCAATAACCTTCTCTCTAATGATTAATCTCCCCAGCCCCTGGCACCCACTCACCACGTCACCCCTTAACA
>NC_063203.1:23118244-23123244 GCF_017589495.1 Alosa alosa | reverse complement strand
AGGATGTTGTTGCTGCTGGGATACTGTTGCTATTGGGATATGGGGTATAGGATGTTGTTGCTGCTGGGATACTGTTGCTATTGGGATATGGGGTATAGGATGTTGTTGCTGCTGGGATACTGTTGCTATTGGGATATGGGGTATAGGATGTTGTTGCTGCTGGGATATGGTGCTGGATGCTGCTGCTAGGATACTGTTGCTGCTGGGATATGGGTGGCTGGGATGCAACTGGAACACCTCTGTGCCAAGCCGCTACTGCTGCTGATTGAATGCTGGCTTTGGGACACTGGTGTTCAGATGCTGCTGGTGTTCTAACCACCAACCCTCTCTCTCTCCTCTCCCTCATCTCTCTTTCTCCCTGTCACATTATTTGTCTTCCCTCTATATCTCTCCATCACATCCCCTCTCTCTTTTCCTCCTCCTTTCTCTTCTCTTGTTCTGTGTATTTACTCCTCTCTCTTTCTTATTACCCCCCTTTCTTCCTTCTGTGGCATGCTGGGGTATACACATAAACACACACACACACACATAAGAGTAGATGTAGTCTCTGCCCCAGATTTGGTACCGTGTACATACATAGAAACACACACACACACCTCTGCATCTGAGCCGTGCTGGGTGTCAGAGATGGGACCCACCCATTTACACACACACACACACACACACACACACACACCCTGCGTGGCGTGTGCTGGAGGTCAGAGATGGGGACTCCTGATGGGAGACTCGTGCCAGATGTCACTTCTGCTCCCTGAGGAGGGATGTGAGGAGAAAGCAGAGGGAGATGTGTGTGTGTGTGCACATGTGTACATGTGTGCGTGCGTGTGTGTGTGTGTGTGTGTGTGTGTGTGTGTGCACATATGTGCGTGCGTGCGTGTGTGTGTGTGTGTGTGCGCGTGTGTGTGGTGGGGAGAATTCCCATTCTATTCACAACAGCAGGGGGAGGGTAGGGAGGGACTGGGGGAGAATTGATACCCCTGTGTGTGTGTGTGAGTGTGTGTGAGTGTGTGTGTGTGTGTGTGTGTGGGGGGGGTAATGATGCTGCAATGTATTGGGGATCTCACTCTCTTCATCTCCTTCACATACACACACACACACACAAATGGATGTCCTTCTACCCCAAACACACCTGTGCAAACTGGCCCCTGATGACGTGTGTGTGTGTGTGTGTGTGTGTTTGTGTGTGTGGCAGTGAGAGATTAGCATCTGTGTGTGGTGCTCAATCACAGGCAGTGACAACGTGTTCACTAGCGGTGACACAGAGCCATATGTAGAGAGCTGTCAATCCAACCATCATCCCCAGCAAACACCACTGCATACATTATACATCATCACAAACACACACACACACACACACACACACACACACACACACACACACACACACACACACACACCCAACCATCATCCCCAGCACACACCACTGCATACATTTTACATCATCACAAACACACACACACCACTGCATACATTATACATCATCACAAACACACACACACGCACACCACCACCGCATATATCACGCATACTCACCACCACTGCATACATCACACACACACACACACACACACACACACACACACACACACTCACTCACTCCACCGCTTCTGATTATAATACACTCGTCATCGAGCCTTTACGGAGGCCTGACTGGGTAAAACTGTGAATGAACAATGAAACAGCCATCCTCCTCCTCGAGACCCTTACAGAGGCCTGTTGGAGTCAAACTGAGCGGAGGGCAATGAAACAGCGGAGACGATGGTTTATTATTAAAGGTTAATCATGCATCTGGAGCTCAACTCCCAGTCGGCGTGTGCCTGCGGGAAGGGTTGGCATTTAAAGGGAGTGTGAGCACCGTCCTACAGGTACAAGCACAGCGTGACGGGTAGGAGTGTGTGCCGCCGTGGCAACTGCTGGCCGTTAGTTGTTGTCGGAGAAGACGCAGGTCAGACACGGGTGACCGGAGTCGACCGCTGCTCATCATGAGTGAACTCTGACTTCTCCCTCACGGGGATAAGCAGGACGGTAACAACAGCATGCTTTACTGAGCACAGGTTGATCTGAAGGTCTGGGATTGGTCACAGTGTGTGTGTGTGTGTGTGTGTGTGTGTGTCTGGTGGTGGTGGTGGTGGTGTTGGGGTGGAGAGAGAGAAAGAGAGGATGGATAGAGAGAGAGAGAGAGAGAGAGAGAGAGAGAGAGAAAGTGCAGGGCTGTCTGTTTTCAGTGGCTGATGTAGTCAGCAGGTCTTTTATAAATAACCTAGTAATTAGAAGAACACCCCAGGAACTAATTACTTAATTGGAGCAGGTCTTAAAAATAAAAATGATGTAATCACAATCCAGGAAAACAGTGAGATTTACAAACCACACAAACAGACCGACAGGTGTACGCACACACCCACACACACACACACACACACACACACACACACACACACACACACACACACACACACACACACAGAGTGATTTATCCTGATTGACTTAGCCAAACCTACAAAAGGTCTTTATGTGGTCTTTAGATGCCAAAGTAAAACCATCAATTAAAGATACAGGGGGAAAAAAAGCTGTTCAAGCCTCTGACCAATGGTTTCACTGGGCTGTCTGTTTTATAAAGGAAGTCTGGACTTATTAGGTTCCCTACTTCCAGCATAAACCCACTGACTGACTGAATGAATAAATGAATGAATGGATGGATGAATGAATGGTCTCCGTCACTGATAGTTTGACTTGGATTTCACCTGTCAAAAGAAGTCACCGGGCCATGGAGACCTCGTAACATAAAATCCTAACAAGGCCTGCTGTAAACATCTATTAACATTCACTAACCGTCTAACAGTCTTAATAAGCTGACCATGCTGACCATCAAACCAGCCGAGCAGCAGGGCCAAGCCTGCTTGCAGCTGCCCAAATGAGCAGAATGATCTCTACATCTGTGGACAGAGGTTAAAAGTGGAACGCAGACTTTGATGGAAAGAGAGGAGAGAGAGAGAGAGAATGAGTGTGTGAGACAGAGGGGGGTCAGGGGTAGAGAGCAGAGATGACAGACAGAGACAGGAAGATAGGGAGCTAGAAAGAGAGTGATAGAGAGAGAGAGTGAGTGAGAGAGTGATAGAGAGAAAGAGAGAGGGGAGAGAGAGAGAGAGAGAGAGAGAAAAAGAGAGACAGAGAGGAGGGAGCTGACAGGAGCAAAAGGGGTCATGGCCACCCGTCTGTCGTTTTGCTAATTAAACGGGTTGCCCCGGTGACCCTGACCACGGCCTAATAAATTTCCAGCAGTTCCCTTCTCCTCTCGTCTTTTTTTAATACATTAGGTCAGCAGCCCGGCCTGCACTTTGCCTTATTAACGGGGGACTGATGAGGGAGAGAGGGGGACGGCCCCGGGGCTGCCGTCACGTCACAGCGCTCCGTCACATTGCAGGGGCTCACGGCATCGCCACTCCCATCATCCACTGCAGCAGAGCAGGACATCGGAATACGGCGTAACCATCATCCACTGCAGCAGAGCAGGACATCGGAATACGGCGTAACCAGCTCTCAACACACCACTTAGACATAACACTAACCTACCACAACTCAGCAATAACTTACCACAACTCAAACACAACAGCAACACTAACCTACCACAACTCAAACACAACAGCAGTATTAACCTACCACAACTCAAACACAACAGCAGTACTAACCTACCACAACTCAAACACAACAGCAACACTAACCTACCACAACTCAAACACAACAGCAACACTAACCTACCACAACTCAAACACAACAGCAACACTAACCTACCACAACTCAGCAATAACCTACCACAACTCAAACACAACAGCAACACTAACCTACCACAACTCAAACACAACAGCAACACTAACCTACCACAACTCAGCAATAACCTACCACAACTCAAACACAACAGCAACACTAACTTCACACAACTCAAACACAACAGCAACTCAGCCTCAGACAACTCAAACACAACAGCAACACTAACCTCACACAGCTCAAACAGCTCAAACACAACAGCAACACTAACCTCACACAGCTCAAACACAACAGTAACACTAACCTCACAGAACTCAAACACAACAGTAACACTAACCTCACACAACTCAAACACAACAGCAACACTAACCTACCACAACTCAGCAATAACCTACCCACAGCTCAAACACAACAGCAACACTAACTTCACACAACTCAAACACAACAGCAACTCAACCTCAGACAACTCAAACACAACAGCAACACTAACCTCACACAGCTCAAACACAACAGCAACACTAACCTCACACAGCTCAAACACAACAGTAACACTAACCTCACAGAACTCAAACACAACAGTAACACTAACCTCACACAACTCAAACACAACAGCAACACTAACCTACCACAACTCAGCAATAACCTACCACAACTCAAACACAACAGCAACACTAACCTACCACAACTCAGCAATAACCTACCACAACTCAAACACAACAGCAACACTAACCTACCACAACTCAGCAATAACCTACCACAATTCAAACACAACAGCAACACTAACCTCACACAGCTCAAACACAACAGCAACACTAACCTCACACAACTCAAACACAACAGCAACACTAACCTCACACAACTCAAACACAACAGTAACACTAACCTCACACAACTCAAACACAACAGTAACACTAACCTCACAGAACTCAAACACAACAGTAACACTAACCTCACAGAACTCAAACACAACAGTAACACTAACCTCACACAACTCAAACACAACAGCAACACTAACCTCACACAACTCAAACACAACAGCAACACTAACCTCACAGAACTCAAACACAACAGCAACACTAACCTCACACAGCTCAAACACAACAGCAACACTAACCTCACAGAACTCAAACACAACAGTAACACTAACCTCACACAACTCAAACACAACAGTCAGCTTATTCATAACACTAATCTCACACAACTCAAACACAACAGTCATCTAACACAACATTAACCCC
>NC_063203.1:23090744-23105744 GCF_017589495.1 Alosa alosa | reverse complement strand
TGGTCTGGGATATAGAGGGGTAAAGTGAGTCCTGCTCCCAGCCCACTGACACTTAACTGTAACTTACATTACCTATTCCCCCTAAAGCCATACAGCACATTACATACCAGGGACCCAATCAGAGAAAACTGCACGCAGATGCTACACTGTGTAAATAAAAAAAGTAATCTATCTCAGGTAAATAATCATGACAACCTATTGCATGTGGATATAAGTCATATTAAAATGTATCTCACTGGTCGTTTCCACCACGCAGGTTGATGCCTCGTCTGGGGACACACAGCATGTCCCAACAAGGAGGAGATGCCCTTACTGCCACATACACAGTGCAGTAGGACGTGCCCATTCTGTGCCATAGAGAGTGTATTGGAGATGCCCATTCCGTACCATGGAGACTGTGTAGTGGAGATGCCCATTCTGTACCATGTAGACTGTGTGTAGTGGAGATGCCCATTCTGTACCATGTAGACTGTGTGTAGTGGAGATGTCCATTCTGTACCATGGAGACTGTGTGTAGTGGAGATGTCCATTCTGTACCATGGAGACTGTGTGTAGTGGAGATGTCCATTCTGTGCAATGGAGACTGTGTGTATTGGAGATGTCCATTCTGTGCAATGGAGACTGTGTGTATTGGAGATGCCCATTGTGCCATGGAGAGTGTGTATTGGGAGCACCCTCTGTATTGGAACAGAGAGGACAGTAGCCAGAGGGGGGGATAGCCGTTTGGTGGCGCACTACTCACCTTCCTCCTTCACCTTTCTGGCATCCTCATCTCTCTTCAGCTTGGCCCGCAGGGCTTCATCCGTTTTAGCTGAAGGGAGGGAGGGAGAGAGAGACTTTAACTTAAAAAAAAATAAATATATATATATATATATATATATACATAAAAATATACATTTAGCTGGTGATGTAGGCTATGAGAGAGAAAAAGAGAGAGAGAGAGAGAGAGAGAGAGAGAGAGAGAGAGAGAGAGAGAGAGAGAGAGAGAGAGATCAAATTTAGACATTTTACCAACATTAAAAATGTACTTTTACTATCAACACATCTGCCAATCCACATCCACTCTGTGTGTATGAAGCATAGGATGAACATAGCACTCTGTGTGTATGAAGCATAGGATGAACATAGCAATCCACATCCACTCTGTGTATAAAGCATAGGATGAACATAGCAGGCTAGTGTTAATTTTATCACCTATTTTTAATTTTAGTCTTAGTCTTAGTCTTGTGACAGAAATGTCCTTTTAGTCTTTGTCATATTTAGTCATTCAAATATCATTTTGTTAGTCAAGTTTTAATTAGACTAAAAGTCTTGTCATTTTTAGTGTAGTTTTTAGTCAAAAGAAAACTAAAGGTATCTTAGTCTTAGTCAGTTTTAGTCCAACACATTTTAGTCTTTTTTTTTTATAACAAATTATTTCTGATTACCATTTGAGTCAAATAGTGTTTCACACATCTCAATTTTCAACAACATTGTGTGTGTCCACAGGGCTACTCGTCTGTTATAATTACTCATTCTGATTTTTTGTCAGTCAGTATGTTTTACATGCAGGTAAGTCGAGCTACAGTTATAGCTCAGCTGGGATTTGACCATAGACAGTAAAAGATTTGACTGGACCACTGTCATATTCGTAGACCAGTGTTTCTCAAAGTGTGGTCCGGGGATCACTGGTGGTCTGCAAGCTATCCCAAGTGGTCCCATGAGCAGGCGTGGTAAAATATAATATAGATGAGTTGTTTGCAATATAACTTGTATGTAAATCCAAACAGTTCTGCAACACTGTCTATGTAAGATATGTAATTTAAATCATACAGTATGAATCCTCTGACACAATAAGCAAAGTGCAAAGACAATAAGCAAAGGTGGTTCAGTGAGTAGGCCTATTGTGTAGACTAATTATAGGCTACACTGTTGAAGTAGGTCTAATCTTTTTTTTTTTTTTTTAGCTAGGGTTAGTTAAGTGGTCCTGAAACTGAAAAGTTTGAGAAACACTGTTGTAGGCCAAACTATTAATGTTTTACTCCGCCTCGCTAGATGTGATATGGCCAAACACAACACATTCCCCAAACAGACTCTCCATCTTAGCCATAGCTAACCTGCTAGAACTTTCCATATTAGTTTACTTGCTAGCAAACTTTGCATCATCAGTCTAACTAGATGAATAGTTGACATTACATGCTGAACATTTTCGTTATGGACATTCTGGGGGATGTTAATTTGTATGAGAAGCTTCAACTTTTGGGTATGTAGCATTGTGGCATAAAGCTTATAGTTAGCTTGCTGAATCTCCAGTGTTCTTGTTCCATGTAGTTTCGTGTTTGCAGCCACAGGGTTGCAGCAGCAGCACGTAGACTAGCCTACAGGAAAGCTGTTCTATTATGAACTCATTAGAATATTTTGAAAACATAACAGCTAGATATTCTGTCTTCTCATTTTGTAGACGAACATGAAGGGAGATTTTATCTTAGTTTTTATTTCATGCAAAACATTTTAGTCTCGTCTTTTTTTCGTCAACAATAATGCATCTTAAGATAGTCTTAGTCAGTGTTTCCAGGACATTACTGCCGTCTCGTCATCGTCTTGTCTTAGTCATGAAAAAAAAAGGTGGATTGTGAACATATTTCCTCTCGTCTCGTCTGACGAAATTAACACTATAGCAGGCAACCAAAGAAGATTCAGGAGCCGCTTTCAGTTCAGAGACACTGGCACAGGATCCAAGCCCATGTTAACAACCTTACTTACTGCTCTAACATTTCCCAACAAATTCCCATTGCCATGTAAAATAACAGTAATTTAATACTGCATCCATAAACTTGCATTTATGGATGCATTCAAACTTGTTGACTTTTTCAAAGAGAGAACAACACAAATACTAACACCTTGTAAACAACTCAATAATATGCCAAGGAAACAACTCATCTGCATAATCCTACAACACAAGAGTTGTTGTTGTTGTTAATGATGTTGTTGTTGTTGCCGTGACAGCTGCACTAAGAGGCATCACACCTGAACTTGAGCCGTGAGCGGTGCTTTCAGTCATTGAAAACTACTTTCCCTGCTAAACACGAGTGTCACTCCCTTAAACTCCGCATTAAACAGCCTCACCATCGGCGACGTAATGAAGAGCTTTAAGTGCACTTCACAAACAGCAGCGGAGTTGTCAGCCCCGAGACTTCTGCGTAATATCTTTAGGGTGTCACCCCGGCACTCCACTTACCCCCCACCCCCCCTCCCTCGGAAAGTAATGATGATGAAGGAGGAGATGAGGAAATATGGCGGGGTGAGAGGCAGGACTATCAACAGCCAGCGCCCGTTAATTAATTACATCTCTGTTCGTGCGCATCATTTATTGTACTGCATCAGGGTCTCAGAGGAGCAATTGGGCTTTATTTCACCAGTGCTGATGAAGATGGGGGGTGGGGGGGGGGCATCCACGGTCTCACAGCATTACCTTTACCTAGTGACAACACTGTCATGCCAAGAGGAAGAGAGAGAGAGAGAGAGAGAGAGAGAGAGAGAGAGAGAGAGAGAGTGCTGTTTGAGAACAAAACAGAGGGTGGGAGAACTTCTGCAATAAAATGAACAAACAAGGGAACTTGGATGGGCGCTTTAATTTGCACAAACTGCTATTGAGGGGTGTGTGCGTGTGCTTGGAGATCTATTCAAAGCACGCACCAAGAGGTTGCGCTTGTGTGCATAGCTATTTGCTAGACAGCGTGTGTGTGTGTGTGTGTGTGTGTGTGTGTGTGTGTGTGTGTGTGTTAATTGTTACGTAAGAGACCTGAGACCTCAGAAAGTGTGTGCACCACTTTATTTGCAAGTGAGAGTGCAAGTGTTTGTTTATCCACAGTGATCTGTTTGCTAGTGTGTGTGTGTGTGCATATACACACAGGCGCACACACACACACACACACGCCAGAGGTCCTGAACCCCATCCCTGATGACCGAGTGTCTTTGTGCTGTAATCAGCGCAGACAAAGCGTCCGTCACGCTTCACTACACGGCTGGCTGCACTCACTGTTAGTCCTCTCAGCATGTTAAACACTGAACTGGCCACACAACCAAAGCCAACTAATGCGCGCGCATGTGTGTGTGTGTGTGTAGACTGACGCACGCTTTACACGGACAGGCAATTCCTGCCAAATCTTGTGTAACTCTTGTGTTGTGTATACAGGAATACAGGACCACACACACACACACACTCAAACCTGTGTGTGTGTGAGACTCGAGACTCAGTCATGTTCACATACACACTCTGCAAGTCCAGCTAGAGGAGAGGGATTAGGAGCGACCCTGGGCTCTGTCCCTCTGTGTGTGTGTACTGTATGTGTATGTGTGTGTGTGTTTTAGGGGACTCTGAGAAGAAGAGAACACTGAAGGTATATTCAACATCGATCAATCTCTCTCACACAGGTTGTAGCCTGCAGGCCTGTGTGTGTGTGTGTGTGTGTGTGTGTGTGTGTGTGTGTGTGTGTGTGTGTATGTGTATCCATCTCCTCTCTAGTCTGAATGTTCCTCTCCCCAGAGAAAACTTGATGCCCCCTACATGCCTCTAGATAACAGCTGCTGCATATTGGACCAAGGCCTTATAGCTACCTGAGGCTGTTTTATCAAACACTCAAACACACACACACACACACACACTTTTTAAACACCCGCTGCTGACATGCTGACATGGATGCTGTCTCCTAAATAACATTGAAGCCCGTGCACACACACACCAAACATCTCATGCTAACACATACCCACAGACACCCAAACCGACATCACTTGCCAATACAACCTTCGTCTCCACTCAGACTCACCCACAGACAGACGCACACAAACCGCCTCCTCAATAACATCCACACAAGAGCGCAAAACATCATCACATCTGGCAACGTAATTTCATCTCATCTCATCTGCTTAAACACACCCACACAGACAACGACACACACACACACACACACACACACACACACACACACACACACACACACACACACACACACAGCGTAGTTGTGCTGAGATACAGTTATTGGAGGTATATTTCTTGGCCTATTCGCCCTAGCCATCCGCTGCCCGGCACTCGCTGGCTGTTGAGTCGGGCTTATTGGATTAGGTAATAAAAAACAAAGTGTCTGAGTCCAAGCTAAAAGACTTTGACTTCCTCTGCACTTCATTCCATCTGGGCTGGGAGGATGGGGCCTGGTGCGCAGCAGCCATTGAAATCCAATTGTGATTATGTGTGTAATTACAATCCACCAGGCCCCTGGAGCCATGTAGCCACCAGAGCCTATGTTTCATTCAAATGATCTCTGTGTCTTCCCTGAGCACAGACACACACATGTACACACACACACACACACACACACACACACACACACACATATAGAGGCTGGAGGCAACAGCACACACTCAATCACAACACCCACATACTCGAGATCTCGTTCCTACATACACACACACACAAACACACAGGAAAATCATCTCTCCCTCCCTCCTGGACCGATTAGCCGCGGCTCGTTAGCGTAAAATTTAATAATGCAAACATCAGGTGGAATTGGGGCGGCCCCATTACAGCAGAGCGTACCCAAGATTGATGGCCGGCCTTGGCCATAGTATCTTGAGCCACCGCTGCAATTTAGATTCAATAAGCGCCGCCGCCGCTAACACTGCTGCTGCCCCGATCTGATTTATCTCTCTTAGCGTGCCGCTAACTGCTAAACGCTAACGCTAACCGCTAATACCAGAGAGGTGGTTGAGATTGTTGGGGGGGTGGGGTGGGGGGGTACAGGTTAAGTCTGTGCTAGTTTCCCGGCTTTTACTCTATGATGAGAAGGGGCTATTCATTGGGAGTTCGTGGCCAGCAGGGGGGACAGTCGGCCCCGAGTCCCCAGGGATGATATTAAGCTGATAGGTTATTAAATTCAGGAGGGTGGCGTGGCGTGGCGCGGAGCGGTGCATTGCGTTGCGGTGTGGCGGCGGGGGTGGAGGTGTAAGCGATGCCGTGTAAACAAGCGGTTGAGGAGGGAGGGGAAGGAAGGAGGGAGGGAGGGAGAGAGGGGAGGGTGTACAGGAGTGCTGAGGCACCAGGATGTCATCTTCTCTTTTGTCTCAGTCTCATTTGAGAGACCCGACTGCACTCAGCTGGAGAGAGGAACTGGCACGGTTCAGATTCCTGTTTTTTAATCAGGAATCAAGAACGCTCCAAATATGATAACCAAGCGCTTTGCAACATTAAATGTGATATCAATAACACAAAAGGGGTGATTTGCATAAGTTTGTATGTGAGGGAAGGTTTGAGTGCAGAATTTGAACACAGACAGACACAGACACACAGACACAGACACACACACACACACAGTCCAACCCAGAGAATTAAGGAATGGCAAAGAGGGGATATGCCTCTCAGGACTGTATTGATCACTGTAGCCCCTCCCAGCAGGACACCACTGGGGTGGCCAGCAGGGCTGTTTAAATTGGGGTAAGCACACACACACACACATACACACACACACACACACACACAGTGTCCAGTGGCTGGGGATTCCCCCAAAGGCTCTACTGACCTCACAGGGATTCCCCCAAAGGCTCTACTGACCTCACAGGGATTCCCCCAAAGGCTCACACAGACGCACAAACGCACAGACACAGAGACACACAGACGCAGCAACACACAGATAGAGACAGAAAGGCAGGAAAGTGGTGTGTGTTCCAGAGCTCCAGTGATTTGGGTAAACAGTGGAGTCTGTGGGCTGGAGGTTGTAATGGGTTCAGAGTGAGGCAGAGATTTGTTTGTCTGTCTTGAGGTGATTTAGAACAAGATTTGTGTGTTTGGATTTGCATGTGTGTGTGTGTGTGTGTGTGTGTGTGTGTGTGTGCACGCGCGAGCACGCTTGTGAGGGGGTGGCTTAGGGATAGCGGACATGCCCTCAAGAACACACACACTCCTGTGTTTCTCCCCATCTTATGAGCTCTCCTGTACAGCCTCAGGCTGCTCAATCAGACACAGTGCTGGGTGGTGAGGCCGTTCCTCTGTGATTAATTACTCACAACTGAATATCACACACACACACACACACACACACACACACACACACACACACACACACACACACACACACACACATTTGGAGACAAGAGGAGAGGAGTGGATAGAAGGGAGGAGGAGGAGGAGGAGGAAGAGAGTGGGGAGAGGAGAGGAGAGGGGATGGGAGAGGGGCCAGACCATCACCTCTCCAAACATCTCTGAGCTGTTCTACTGCCACTGGGGAACTCCTCCCCATACTCTCTCTCTCTCTCTCTCTCTCTCTCTTTCTCTCTCTTTCTTTCTCTCTCTCTCTCTCTCCCTCCTCTTTATTCATCCCTCCCATTATTCTGGTTGCTGGACTGAAGCTGAACTTGTGTTGATGCTAGACAGGGAGAGCTGCCTGGTTGGACAGGTATGATTATGAAGGGGGCCTGCTGTGATGGAGGCAACCAGGTTACCAAATCTCCTGTCTTCAAAACGATACACACAATCACACTCTGCCTCTCTCTCTCTCTCTCTTTCTCTCTCTCTCTCTCTCTTCTTTCTGGCCAATAATAATAACACACACACCTCAGACTCCATTTGTCTGCCTAGAAAAGGCATATTCTGAGTTGCCACCGTGGGTCGGTTGACTCTGTACACCCACTCAAGAACAACAAGCAGACATGTTTGCTAACAACACATGTTAGCAAAACTTTACAACACAGGTGACCTAGCAATCACTCATCTGTGGAGGCAAGTGTACATTCAAGATTGTGTGTGTCTGTGTGTGTGTGTGTGTGTGTGTGTGTGTGTGTGTGTGTGTAGGAGGCCAGGTCAGCAGTCTCTGCAACAGCACTAGTGAAAAAGAAACTGAAAAGAAGCTAGTTGTACGTTTTTGAAGCAAAGCTGAAATAAGCGTTGCGAGTAGGCTACATGAAAGCATGGTGGCAGTTTTTTGAAAGCAGCAGCTAAGCTACTATGATTTAGGGGGAACAGTGAAATTAAGTGGTGTTGGCGGGTGGTATATTTTACGAATACGAGTTCGAGTATATGGGCTCAGTATCGGCCCGATCCCCGATGCCAGTATCGGTATCGGGCCATCCCTAGAAAGGAGAGAAGATAAGAGGACAGGAGAGGACAAGGGAGAGAAGAGGAGAGGAGAAGAGAGAGAAGAGGAGAGGAGAAGAGAGGAGAGGAGAGGAGAGGAGAGATGAAGGGAGGGAGGAGAACAGGGGGTGAGGGGAGAAGAGGAGAGAGTGTAGATATGTGGGTCTTCACTGTGTCTTCATGAGCACCTGATTAGATCCAAGTTACAGTCAGACACACTACACAAGAGATGGAGAGAGGAAGAGAGAGAGACGGGGAGAGAGAGATAGAGGGAGAGAGAGACGGGGGAGGGAGGTAGAGGGAGAGAGAGAATCTGAGAACTGGTCTGGGCACTACAGATGGATGTCTGGAGGGATGGAAGAAAAGAAAAGAGGTAAAGAAGACGGATGGATGGAAAGAGAGAAAGAGAGAGAGAGAGTGAGAGAAAGAGAAAGAAAGAGTGAGAGAGAAAGAAGGGAGAGAAAGAGAGAGAGAAAGAAGGAGAGAGAGAGTGAGAGAAAGAGAGAGAGAGAAAGAAGGGAGAGAGAGAGTGAGAGAAAGAGAGAAAGAGAGAGAGAGAGAGGAGAGAAAGAGAGAAAGAGAGAGAGAAAGAAGGAGAGAGAGAGAGAAGGGAGAGAGAAAGAAGGAGGGAGAGAGAGAGAGAGAGAAAGAAGGAGAGAGAGAGAGAGAGAGAGAGAGAGAGAAAGAAGGAGAGAGAGTGAGAAAGAGAAGTGGCAGAAAATGGACTGACACATAACAGGACAGAAGGTATACATAAAATTGAGGAATACAATGGAGAACACAAATAAAATAAAAGATATGAAATGGAGGGAGGTGTGTGTGTATGTCTGAGGCAGAAACAGCCTGAGGACAAACCTCGTTTATAAAGTGCACTTTGGATGCTGTGCTGTGCTCTGGTAGACCCTGAGGAAATGCAAACACCAGTCCCTCCCTCACACACACACACACACACACACACACACACACACACACACACACACACACACACACACACACACACACACACACACACACACACGCACACACACACACTCTTCAGACAGAGCACAGAGAGCACAAGAAAAGAGGAAATAAAGAATAAAGACAATTGCAAGTAGTTGTTTCTCAGTTATGCACACACACACATTATTATTATTATTAATTTCTTTCTCAGCTTTCCTATATATATTATATACACACACACACACACCTGACATACACACACACACACACACACACACACTTTCTACACACACACACACACTTCTCTCGCCTTCTCACACACACACACACACACACTCTCTCGCCTCACACACACACACACACACTCTCTCGCCTTCTCACACACACACACACACTCTCTCGCTCTCACACACACACACACACACACACACACTTTCTCTTTTGTTTTACATATTATTATTAATTTACTTTCTATTAATAATTTTGTTTTCTACACACACACACACACTTCTCTCGCCTTTCTCATATATTATTATTATTATTAATTTCTTCTTTCGCTTTCTTTCACATATACACACACACACACACACACTCTCTCTCTCTCGCCTTCTCACACACACACACACTTCTCTCTCTCTCGCCTTCACACACACACACACACACACACTCCCCCTCTTGCTCTCTCACACACACACACACACACACACTCTCTCTCTCTCGCCTTCTCACACACACACACACTCTCTCTCTCTCTCGCCTCTCAATAAACACACACACACACACACACACACTCTCTCTCGCCTTCTCTCACACACACACACACCTCTCGCCTCCTCACACACACACACACACACACCTCTCTCTCTCGCCTCTCACACACACACTCTCTCTCTCTTGCTCTCTCACACACACACACTCACTCTCTCACACACACACACACATTAATCTCCCCACACACACACACACACCTCTCCCGCCTCTCCTCACACACACACACTCACTCTCTCACACACACACACACACACACACCCCCACACACACACACACACACACACCTCTCCCGCCTCTCCTCACACACACACACCTCTCGCCTCCTCACACACACACAACACACACACACACACTCTCTCTCTCGCTCTCTCTCACACACACACACACACACACCTCTCTCTCTCGCTCTCTCTCACACACACACACACACACCTCTCTCTCTCGCTCTCTCTCACACACACACACACACACACACACTCCCTGCCTCACACACACACACACACTCACCTCTCTCACACACACACACTCTCTTGCCTCTCACACACACACACACACACACACACACCTCTCGCCTCCTCACACACACACACACACCCCCCCCGCCTCCCCCACACACACACACACACACCCCCCGCCTCCTCACACACACACACTCTCTCGCCTCTCACACACACACACACTCTCTTGCTCTCACACACACACACACCACCTCTCTCACACACACACACTCTCTTGCTCTCACACACACACACACACACCTCTCTCTCTCTCGCCTCCCTCCCCCACACACACACACACACCCCCTCGGCCCTCCTCCTCACACACACACACACACACACACACCCCCCGCCTCCTCACACACACACACACTCCCCCTCGCCTCCCCACACACACACACACACCCCCACACACACACACACACACACTCTCTCCTTCTCACACACACACACTCACTCTCTCACACACACACACACACTCTCTCTCTCTCTCTCTCTCTCTCTCTCACACACACACACACACACACACTCTCTCTCTCTCTTGCTCTCTCTACACACACACACACTCACTCTCTCTCACACACACACACACACACACACACACTCTCCCTCACACACACACACACACCCCTCTCTCTCTCACACACACACTCTCTCTCTCTCGCTCTCACACACACACACTCTTTCTCTCTCTCGCTCTCACACACACACACACACTCTCTCTCTCGCTCGCTCTCTCACACACACAGACACACACACACAGTTCTCTGTGATAGCTTGTTAAACCATGAACACTCGTACAGTACGCAGAAGGCTGATGAGGAGTCTGTCATCAGAGACAGGTGTTCAAGCGTGTATGAATGTGTGTAGCAAAGTGTGTGTGTGTGAGAGGAAAAAGCTGCTCTTACACTTTCACCTTACACACACACACACACACAAAGAAAACATAAAACATCTCTCTAATAACTAGGCATGCATTGATGCATATGTGTCTAATAGGGTGATAGTATGTATGTGTGTGTGTGTGTGTGTGGTGTGTGTGTGCCTGTGTGTTTTAGGGGGAGGGGTTGCTGGGTGTCCACATGCCAATCAAAGGGAAGCTGAATGTCAGGCTAAAAAAAAACATGATAAATAAGCAGGCAGCCAAACGACAAACATAATATTACACAGCCCAGCTCGCCCAGCGGAGAAATGTCCCTTTGAATCAGGAATGCACTTAATACACACACTCACACTCAACACACAAATGCACACACACAAACACACACACAAACACACACACACACACACACACACACACACACACACACACACCTGGACATACACACACACACACACACAGAAACAAATTCATTCACATTCTCTCTCTCTCTCTATCAAACACACACACACACCATTCAGTCAAAGACATACACATGCTCACACTCAGAAAAGCATACACAGAGTCCACAGACACCAAACCTTTTTGGAAATTGTGAATATAACCAAAATATTGTTTAATAAAACATTAGGCCTTTGCTAGACTTCCCTCACTCACAAACATACATACATATACACAAACACGAATGCAAACGTAAACACACACCATACCAGGGATGCTACTAGGAGTGCTAGTTTCCCAAAGCACACCACACACACACACACACACACACACACACACACACACGAAGGGCATGTGTGAGGGCAGGGGGTGACACTTTACCACTCCACTGCCCACAGAATCAAGAGCTACCACTAGGTGGCAGGGCACACTACACACCTCTTCAGTCACATCTCTAAAACCTGTGTGTGTGTGTGTTTGTGTGTGGGTCTGTCTGTCTGTGTGTAGGTGAGTTTGTGTGTGATTTTTAGTGTGCATATGTACACATGTTTGTGTGCTTGTGTGTATGAGAAAGTGACTTATCTATGTGTGTGTGCGGGTACGTGTGTGTGTGTGTGTGTGTGTGAACACGCTAAGGGCTCCTTCTGTAGTCACACACTGATTAAACCCACTTCATGTACAACTTGTAGAGACTAATTTGCTAGGGGGAAATTGCAGCTGCACATGAATCTCATTTACTCCAATGACAGAAGTGATAAACGAAGAGCAAAACTAAACTCTTCCACCATTCATTCACCAACACCCATCCCATGCGCTAAAGAGCTGTGCAGACACAGACACAGGACAGTCCTGAGATCAGACTGACCACACACACACGCACGCACGCACATACGTGGTTGAGGTTCTAAGTTAACATACTTAGTCAAATGTACAAAAGGAACAACACATTTTTGTAGATCTCTCTCTACATACTTTTAGATATATTAAATATACAGTATATGTGATGTTTTTTTATTTGTCTCTCACACTCACTACATACTTTTAAATATATTAAATATACAGTATATTTGATGTTTTATATATCTCACACTCACTACAGTACATACTTTTAAATATATTAAATATCCAGTACTGTATATTCAATGTTTTGGTGGCAAAAAGCATCTGATTCAAAACGCCTGGGGCAGAGACAGTGTGAGTTTCCTCTGTATGGGATACTTCTTGTCTGCTGCCCAGGGAGAGGAGAGAGAAGTCCAGCTCTCCGTCCTTAAATGAAGATTTACCAAACACTGTCAAAACCAAGTACAACTCCGATGATATCCATTAAATATTAACAGACAAAACAATTAGAGCGAGATATCTTACGAAGGCCATCAATTATTCATGAGCCAACGTCTTGCTGGATTTCTATTTTAAATGTCCTGCATGCTCCACTCTCCGAAGACCTCATCCGCTGGTCAGGGGTGGCAATCGATTCTTAAGGAGAGAGGAGGCCGAACCGAACGCTAATCTAGCCGCTGGCTCCTCTTCTCACTCCGTCATCAGCTACCACGGGATATGAAAGGTCACAAAAAAGTCCCTGTAGTAACTAGGCATGAATTCATGCATATGTCTCTAACGGGGTGTTAGTTAGAGAGAGTGTGTGTGTGTGTGTTTGTGTGTGTGTGTTTGAGTTGAGCTTTGTGCTTTTAAATGTTTCCAAAAATATTCATCATATTAATTAAAGTAGTTAGCACTGAGGCTTTGCTTCAGGCGTTTTGCTATTCCCCACGAGGTGAAACGTCACTAGCAGCACACCCCCAAAACAACATTCAAACTAAACAACCAACCACCCCCTGAAAAAAAAACAAATCCTGATAAAATATTCAGTTTTAGTTTCTTCCCTTTACAGATGTATTTCACCATGAGCTTGAAGAGTACACCCAAATGACTTCCTCCAAATAAAATCTTCAGATGGATCCTGAAGGCTTCATTTCCACATGGACATGAGACACACAGCCTCACAGTGCAGCACTTATTAATATGTGGGGTTATTATTAATATGTGTGTGTGTGTGTGTGTGTGTGTGTGTGTGTGTGTGTACTGTATCGCATGCTTGTGTGTCGGCACCCAGAGGTCTGTATTTTTGCGCATGTGTCTGCTTTGTGTGCATGTACACTGCTGCAGTTGTGTGTGTGTGTGTGTGTTGTAAGAGAGCCCAGGGTTGCTCTACAGATCTGAGTGAAAGCGTGGGAGGTTGGCCCTGGGTAAGAGGGTCGGACACAGGAAGCACCCCCACCACCACACACGACACACACACACACACACACACACACACACACAGAGAGACATACACACACATATACACACACACACACACCTCCTCCAGCTGCCAGCCCTGTCCATACAACCCCACATTCCCCCTGTGCACGGCAGGCTGGTCCCGGCTCAGAGTAGAGGCTGCTGGGATAGGCCTGGAGGACCAGGAGCGGAGAATCGGGGGGGGGGGGTCAGGTGTGGACGGACACACTGGGGCCAGGACCTCAACCACCAACAGCTACAGATACACACACACACATTTATACACATGCGATTGCATACACACACAAAGTAGCACACACACACAAACACACAATGTATGCACATGCTTACGCATTCACACACAAAGTAGCACACACACACAACACACACACACACATACAGAGTCACACACACGAACACACAAATCTTCACATTCATCACCTGCAGCTAGTACTAGTCACCAGACACAGAACACCATACAATTAACATCAAAAAAAGAGACGATAATTCTTCATCAGCTTTGTTCAATCCTCACACACACACACACATCTTCCACTCTCTGCTCTGGCGTGGCCACTACGTGGGACTGACAGGTGCGACAGACCGGGTGCCGAGCTGAAGCGATCCGTCAGCAGAGCTTCACCATTCCTTTAAAAGAAGCTCTGCTGAATTAGTTCAGAAGACTGCTGTACTTCTCCTTTACAGATGTATGCGCTGCCATCACATCTGGTGTAGCCAGTTCCATTGATTACAGTGGGAGCTGATTGGTGCGGCAGGCGCTCCGTGAAGCGAGCGCAGCAGATCCCTGCCTGGTGTAACCCGTCTGTGTGACTCTTCAGTCTGCAGCACACACTCCTCACCTGCGCGGAGCGGAGGAGCACTTCACACACATCCCATAATGATGCACACTAACCACTCTCCACACTCTACATTTACCAGTGCGCTGAACACAAATATTTACAATGTGCAATTTACAATGAACACAGTTCAGAGTGTGTGTGTGTGTGTGTGTGTGTGTAGGTATGTGTGTGTGTGTTTTACACCGGCCAAATGCTCGTGAAGCCCACAAGAGCCACTAATCGCCTGTC
>NC_063203.1:23075744-23085744 GCF_017589495.1 Alosa alosa | reverse complement strand
GAGAGGGGAGGAGAGGTAAGGAGAGGAGAAGGGGAGGAGAGGAGAGGAGGACAGGTGAGGAGAGGAAGAGAGGAGTAGAGGAGAGGAGGACAGGTGAGGAGGAGAGAGAGGAGAGAGGAGAGGTGAGAGAGAAGAAGACAGGTGAGGAGAGGAAAAGGGGAGGAAAGGAGAGGAGAGTTAGAGGAGAGGTAAGGAGGACAGGTGAGGAGAGGAGAGGAGGAGAGAGAGAGGAGAGGAGAGGAGAAGAGAGGAGAGGAGAGAAGAGGAGAGGTAAGGAGGACAGGTGAGGAGAGGAAGAGAGGAGTAGAGGAGAGGAGGACAGGTGAGGAGAGGAAGAGAGGAGTAGAGGAGAGGAGGACAGGTGAGGAGAGGAGGAGAGAGAGGAGAGGAGAGAGAGGAGAGGTAAGAGAGGAGAGGGGAGGAGAGGAGAGACAGGTGAGGAGAGGAAAAGGGGAGGAAAGGAGAGGAGAGTTAGAGGAGAGGTAAGGAGGACAGGTGAGGAGAGGAGAGGAGGAGAGAGAGAGGAGAGGAGAGGATGAGAGAGAGAGGAGAGGAGAGGAGGAGAGAGAGAGGAGAGGAGAGGAGAAGGGAGGCACTGGCAGAAGAGCAGCCAGAGCACACAGCACAAACACGTCAGGAGAGTCTAGACCTGGAGATGTACAGGAGTCTAGAGCTGGAGATGTGCAGGAGTCTAGAGCCGAGATGCAAGGAGGAGTCTAGAGCTGGAGATGTACAGGAGTCTAGAGCTGGAGAGGAGTCTAGAGCTGGAGATGTACAAAAGTCTAGAGCTGGAGATGTACAGGAGTCTAGAGCTGGAGAGGAGTCTAGAGCTGGAGATGTACAAAAGTCTAGAGCTGGAGATGTGCAGGAGTCTAGAGCTGGAGATGTACAGGAGTCTAGAGCTGGATATGTACAGGAGTCGTACAGGAGTCTAGAGCTGGATATGTACAGGAGTCTAGAGCTGGAGAGGAGTCTAGAGCTGGAGATGTACAGGAGTCTAGAGCTGGAGATGTCAGAAGCAGAGAGAGCAGCACCACCTATAATGCTAGCTATCATTCTCTCTCCCTCCCTCCTCCCTGAAATGTTCTTTCTGGAAATTCTTTCCAGTTGCTGGAGACTGTCTCACACACACACACACACACACACTTGCACTGTTCGCAAGTGTCTCACTGAAGAGAATGGAACCTGAGAATCTAAACCCACAACTCCAAGCAGGAGATAAAACAGCAGAAAATGTGGGGATACTGTAGCCAGGGCACAAAAACAAGCTCATCTAACGGCACGCACTGCTGCACACTGACATGGCTACATCGCTCACGCCCATACAGGTGAACCTGGGGCAGAGCTGACTGTGGTTACCACGCCATGCCCGCCAACCAGCCGCCAAACCCAGCTAACCCATCCCAGCAACACCTAACGATAAAGTGATCTGATACCCTCCCTCTAAACACGCCACACACACAGGCACGCGGCATTTACGCCGCATATGCACGCATCGCTGGCATACACACGCTACACGCCAATGCACACACACACACACACACACACACACACACACACACACACACATTGATAAAGAAAGGGAGAAAAAAGGGAATGAAATCTTGTGCTTGTCCGCTTTTTTCAATTTAGCAGATTAGCTGCCCCCTTCCTCCTTAAGGCCGAGGGTATGAAATTAATTCCATCCTGTTTTGTTGGGTCATTTCTTTGCACAATGCACATCGGTAATTAGCCGCCCGGCCCTTTCCAGGGGGGCGTGTGCTCGTCCCCATGGCGACGCCGCTAACTGCACACTCCTTTGTTTCAGGGCTGATCTGCCCTAGCTCGGCTGGACGACATCGGGATCTGTCACCTACCACGGCCCCATTCAACCTCCCAGCTCTCTCTCTCTTTGCTTCTCTCTTTCTCTCTCTCACTATCTCTCTCTTGCCTCCCTCACTCTCTATCTCTCTTCTCTCTCTCTCACTATCTCTCTCTCTCTTTGCTCTCCTTCACTCTCTATCTCTCTTTTCTCTCTCTCTCTTGCCTCCCTCACTCTATCTCTCTCTTCTCTCTCTCTCTCTCTCTCCATCATATAACTATCAGTCACTGCCTCTCACTTTTCTCTCTGCTGCTTCTCTCCTGTCTCTTTCCATCTCTCCCTCTCTCTCCATCACTTTGTTTCTGCTCTCTCACTCTGTACCCTTCTCTATCTCTACAGTATATCTCCATCTCTTACTCTTTATGTCTCTTTCTCTCTCCTCCCTCCTCCCTGAAATGTTCTTTTCTGGAAATTCTTTCCAGCTGCTGAGACCGTCTCTCACCACACACACACACACACACACTTGCACTGTTCGGGCAAGTGTCTCACTGAAGAGAATGGAACCTGGAGAATCCATCTAAACCCCACAACCCGGGAAGCAGGAGATAAAACACAGAAAATGTGGGGATACTGGCCAGGGCACAAAAAACGCTTTTCCATCTAACGCACCACTAAATGGCCACCGACATGGGTACACGCCCACGGCCCATACAGGTGAACCTGGGGCAGAGCTGACTGTGGTTACCGTTCGCCATGCCCGCCAACCAGCCAAACCCAGCTAACTCATCCTGTAGCAACACCTAACGCATGTGCGCATCTGGATACCCTCCCTCTAAACACGTCACACACACACACACTAACCTGAACTACAACACACACACACACACACACACACACACACACACACACACACACACACACACACACACACACGGATAAAGAAAGGAGAAAAGGGAATGAAATCTTGTGCTTGCTCCGTTTTTTCAATTTAGCAGATTAGCGTCCCCTTTCTCCTCCTGCGAAGGCTGAGGTATGAAATTAATCTTTATCCTGTTTTGTTACTTTCTTTAAGCGACAATGCACACGGGTTAATTGTCGCCTCGCCTCTTTCAGGCGTGTGCTCGCCTCGGCGATCGCTGCCAACCGCACACCCTTTGTTTCAGGCTGATCTGCTCAGCTCGGCTGGACGCACATCGGATCTGCCGCCCACTACGGCCCCATTCAACTCCCAGCTCTCTCTTGCTTTCTCTCTTTCTCTCTCTCTCTCTCACTATCTCTCTCTTGCTCTCCCTCACTCTCTATCTCTCTTTCTCTCTCTCTCACTATCTCTCTCTTGCTCTCCCTCACTCTCTATCTCTCTTTCTCTCTCTCTCTCTTGCTCTCCCTCACTCTATCTCTCTCTCTTTCTCTCTCTCTCTCTCCATCATATAACTATCAGTCACTCGTCTCTCACTCTTTCTCTCTGCTGTTTCTCTCTCTCTCGTCTCTTTCTCCATCTCTCCCTCTCTCTCCATCACTTTGTTTTCGCTCTCTCAATTACTCTGCACTTTCTCTATCTCTACAGTATATCTCCATCTCTTACTTTATGTCTCTTTCTCTCTCCCTCCCTCTCTCTCTCTCTATCTCTGGCCTGTTCAGTTTCACAATCTTTCTCTATCCTTTTTTCACTTTCTCACTCATCCTACATCCCTCTCACCGTCTCTCCCTCCCTCCCTCCATCCCTCTCCCTGTCTCTCCCTCCATCCCTCCCTCCCTTCATCCCTCTCTCTCCCTCCCTCTCTCACTCCCACTCAGTGTGTTAAAGGATCTGAGCTCTAAAGGCCGCGGCTGTTTAAAGCTTCATTACTCAGCCTCTGTCGGTTGGTTTCGCACAATTACAAAGCTCACAATCCTCCAGCCCCCAACACACACACACACACACACACACACACAGTCTTCTTATGTACCAACGCGGTGCAGAGCATTGCAGGGCTTACTCTTGCTATCTGAAGCCTCTGAGGCGTGGTGTGTGTGTGTGTGTGTGTGTGTGTGTGTGTGTGTGTGTGTGTGTGTGTAGTGTGGTGCATAGCAGGGCGTCGGATCATGGATGGGGATTTCTGCTTGTTTGGATATGGGCTTACTCAAGAGAGCCTAATCCGGAGGAGAGAAGTGGACGCCTCTACACAGACACATCAATCAAGACGGGGGGCACGTCCAGGGTCCATTACTGCCCACCGGGTCATAGGGGCAGCGCCCAGGTCCAACTACTGCACACAAAACACTACCACACACACACACACAAACACACACACACACACACACACACGCACAAAGACATACGAACACATGCAAAAATGCTTAGTAGTCCGCACACAGACACAGACATACAGGCACACACAAACATCAGCAGTCAGTACATGTCCACCCACACACACACACACAACACACACACACACACAAACACAATCAATAATATCAATTGACACATTACACACACACACACACACACACAAACACACACATTACAGGTATATACAAACACAGACAAATGTATTTAGTACACCGACATTACGCAAACGATATGGCAATATTAAGTTAACATATGTTGACACACACACACACATTTATCAACACACCAATACTAATAAACCCAACGGGTAATCTTCGAAGAGCACTGTGCTGCCTTCTGAGGAGCACTTCAACTTGCACCCACACAGGGCCAGCTCAGGCAACCGACAGGCAGACATAGCATTTCACTCATTACACACACACGATTATCATCAATCAATAATCACACCCACACCAAGGAGGACTCAGACCGCAGACGAGAGCTCTTCAGCCCACAGCCACCACACTCGCAGCCTCGCACAGTTAGTCCTAAGATTTAGCTCTGTGTGTGTGTGTGGTGTGTGTGTGTGTGTTTAATTAACTGTGGGTGTAAATGTGGGTGTAAGTGTTGTGTAAGTGTGCTTATGTGCAAGTGTGTGTGTGTGTCTGTGAAAACGTGCATGCATGGATATGTGTGTGCATGCCCAGTACGTGTGTGTGTCCGTGTCCACCTGCAGTCAATGCCCGAATGTGTGTGTGTGTGTGTGTGTGTGTGTGTGTGTGTGTGTGTGTGTGTGTGTGTGTGTATCTGTGTGAACAAGTGTAGGAGGGTGTCAGGTGTCAGTAGTGAGGGTGTGAGCGTGTGTGTTTACCGATGCATCTGCTTTTGTTTGTGGATGAGTTTATATTTGTGAACCAGTTTATTTGTTTGTGTGTGTGTGTGTGTGTACACTGCACTGATGTACAGTATGTGTACTTGTGAATGTGGGTGTCAGTGCTGATGTGTGTGAGTGTGTGCATGTGCGTGTGTTTGCGTGCATGTGTGTGTGTGCGTTCTAGAGTATGTGCTTTGAGTGTGTGGGTGCGTGTATTTACTTGTGCATGTGTGTAATGTTGTGCATTGAGAGAGAGATTGTGTGTGTGTGTGTGTGTTTCACAAAGGAGACAACTCTTCAAAGCATGGTCCCCGTGACTGTGGACTGTTGGGGAGTGGCTAGGTCAGCCCTAAAGCGCCATTTAGCCGTTGACCCATGACCTCGGCGTGACCATGGCAACGCTGACGGGGGTGTGTGGAGTGGCGTGTCGTTTAGCTGGTGGAGGGTTCTAGGGTTCTGGGGTCTGTGATTATCCTTTAAACACAGAGAACCTGCCAGTGAGCACTGGCACATTCCAAAGGCAGGCAGTCGGTCAGTCTTATTTACCCTAATGGAAGAAGCGACAAACAGTGAAGTGTTTTCAAGTGTGTGTGTGTGTGTGTGTGTGTGTGTGTGGTTGGGTGGGTGCGCCTGGATTTATTTGTTTGCTTGACGTGTGTGTGTGTGTGTTTGTGTTTGTGTGTGTGTGAGCGAGAGAGAAAGAGAGGATAATCGACATAAGGATGTCTTCCATTAACTCACTACTAACTCACTAAGCTCATATTGACATATTTTAACACTTCTACAGTTCTAGAACAGTTCTACAGTTAGAGAACAGTTCTACAGCTCTACAGTTATAGAACAGTTCTACAGCTCTACAGTTCCACAGTTCTAGAACAATTCTACAGTTAGAGAACAGTTCTACAGCTCTATAGTTATAGAACAGTTCTACAGCTCTACAGTTCTAGACCGTTCTGCCGTACCAAGTGATAATCTCCCTAAATGAGCTATAATAGAATTATGAATAAAGTTGCGGTCTGAAGGCGAAAGCTACTCCTCCACTAACAACACTCTAATGGCGCCCGCCTCTAATCTATCATCTCGGACGTTTCGCCTGAATCAGCTGCTAAGTGATTCAAATGGTTTAATCAAGAATAATTGTTTCAAAAAGGCCTGCGCTCTATAGATCATGTTTTAATTAAAGCGTGTGTTATATTTACCTGTTATCTGTTTAGGACTACTAGGCTACAAGCAGCTGTGGCTGGAAGTATTTGACATTTTCATGTTTGCTTGAAATTTGTAGGTTCTGTAACACCGTAAAATTAAATGTAGCACTGCATGATTAAATCATTTTTAATCATCACATAAATCATGTTCAAATACCATGGACGGGGCAGAGAAAACCTTAACAAAGTTGTCAAACAATTAAAGTAAAGACCTTGTGGGAGGGGGAAAAACCCAGACATTTCTCATTTTATAACCGAGATTTCATGTGACAAAAATAAAGTGATGTTTTGTTGGCAGCGATGAGTTAGGCAGTGTTATTTTTCAACATTAGAGCCCATTATCCACTGCAAGTGACCATGTTGTCCATTGTCCACTGCAAGTGACCATGTTGTCCATTGTATCCCTTTGACATATGAGCGTGCTATTATTCTGTGTGCTATTATCCCTCCCATAAGACAAGCGCCCCAGTCCAGCTTGTTTAGCAACTAAAGCCCCATCGATCGCCCGTAAAGCCCCCCCAAAGCGTCCGAGGAGCGGCCCTGTAGCCCCACTAATTACATCAGCGCGGAGAGGAAGCCATTGATCAGCGGTATTATGGGAAATTAAACTGGCCCCCAAAACTGGATCAAAGTCAATGAAGTGGCTTAGGCAGCTCTCTGAGGAGGGAGCCCATACGGGGGATTAAAGCACTGAGACAGACAGACAGAGAACACACACACACACACACACACACACACACACACACACACACACACACACACTCAGACAGACACAGACGGCTACTTGAGTGAGAGTGAGACAGGGTGAATGTGTCCATGCAGGCCTCCTTGGAGGAGTCTGGAGGAGACCCCCCCAAACACCCCAGAACTCACAAAGACCACATCTGTCACCACTGACAGGGACAGACGCAAGCACGCAAGCACACACACACACACACACACACACACACACACACACACACACACACACAACACACACACACACACACACATACTTAGATAGGTGAAAACACACAACCTACACAAAACAAAAACCAAAAACACACACAAATAAATCTCTAAATGCATGTACACATACGAACAGTCCTCTTTATCACAGTATGCTCCCATCTGGGACACTGAGGCGGCAGCAGTGTCCATATTTTGCAGTGTTGTTTCAGCATCAGTCAGTCAACACCAGTCACCAGCATCAGCACCTATTCTGAGCTTAGAAGCTCAGAAGACCCAGTGTTCTCCCTGTTAGCAACAACTGCCCCTGCAGGGCCACCCCTGGGGAGGTGGAGGGGGTGGGGTATTGGGGGCTCAGGGGCCCCTGCTGGCTGATGAGGCCTACTATTGGCGTCAGGAGAGCCCTAAATCTGCTCCCCTCCCCACACCAAAACCCACGCCCACCCCCTGAAGCTACGCCCATATACCCCCTAATCACCACTCCCTAGCCACTAAAGAGACACCTGCCATCTACACACACACACACACACACACACACACACACACACACACACACACACACCTGTCAGCTTGTACGAGTGGTTGTGTGTGTGTTTGTGTAATCATACGAGGACACACGGAGACACACACAAACACACACGGATGGACACTAATCAGTTAGTGTGAGTGTGTGTGAGCCTGTGTAATTCCATACATCTGAGTGGCATGATACAGTATGTATACCAAAAGAAAAGGTACTCTTGAACAAACATCTACTCACTCAAGGTCAGTATGAATGCTAAAATCCTGCCTCCATTTATGTGTGTGTGTGTGTGTGTTACTGTTAGTGTGCCTATGAGTGAGTGAGTGTGCTCATTTTGGGTCCCTTCTTCCAGCTGCAGCTTGGCGTTAAGGGGATCGTGATGAGTAGGCGGCCGGCTAGTAAAGTTATCAGAACTCCTCTAGTTCCTCTCACATTGTCCCCCAAATCTGCTAAGCTGAAAATCCCCCCGCTTACCATCAGTGACACAAGCGTAAAGACATTGGGGGAATGGGTTTGCAGGGCTTGCATAGGTATTGTCTAACTGGGCTTTTCTAGGGGAATTTCGTGGCCTACTGTTTTGTCATCAGAGGAAATATTGAGCACAAAAATACTGGATTTTCTTGGGATTAGTTTGTTTTTAATTATTATTATTTTGGAGGTGGCACATCTATATGAGGATTTGGCATTGAGGTGCAGTGTGTGGTTTGAGCTCCATACAATGGGCACACAGGCAAGCGAGAATAGGAAGGATCTGAAGAGATGACTTTTTTTTGTAAGGAGTGGGGGGGTTAGTGTGTGTGTGTGTGTGTGTGTGTGCGCATTGCAGCCGGGTGCTATCTGAGCATCTTAAATGGGAGCGATTACACAAACAGACACAATCGGTAGACACTACAACAGGTCTGCGGGTAGCAGATAAACCACATTCGAACAATTCCAGTCAGAACAAAATACAGAGAGACAGTGAGGAGTGAGAGAGACACAGCGAGGGAGAAAGAGAATGAGCCAAGGTTCCTGCAGATGAACAGAACAGGGTGAAGGAGAGAAAAGAGGAGGAGGAGGAGGTGGTAGAGGTAAAAGGGCTTCCAGATTACAAACACAATAATTCTTCTCTCTCGTTCTCCCTGTCTCTCTCTCTCTCCCTCCCCTTTTCTCATTTTTTCATTTATTTCTTCTTTATTTATAACATGCCCCTGCATTCAGTGATCAGGGAGTTTCTTTTATTCTCTCTCTCTCTCTCTCTCTCTCTCTCTCTCTCCTTCTGCTGCGCGGCCAAAGCAAGCAAGCAGCAAATGCCTCTTTGTGGAAAGACATGGAGCTGGCACACAGGGCCTAGAACAGCCTGTTTACAACACCAGGGTACAGGAGAAGAGAAGAAGAGGAGGAAGAGGAGGAGGAGGAGGAGAAGAAGAAGGGGAGGAAGGAGAGGGATGGGCAGAAATCCGTAGCTAATTCCTTGGGGCGGTGTAATCCGCGCGGCTTAATGTGGATGTGTATCGGGACAGAAGGGGATTATATTTTTTATCGTTAAAGCACTCGCTTGTCTTTCTCGCGCGCAGATTCATCCGAAGGCCTAAATGGTGTGCACACGAGAGTCAGAGAGAGAGAGAGAGGGAGAGAGGGAGAGAGGGAGAAAGAGAGAGGGAGAGGGTGAGGGTGAGAGAGAGAGAAAGAGAGCAAAAGGGAGAGGGAGGGAGAAAAGGAGAAAGCCTGGGTGTATTACAACATGGTCTGGGAGGGAATTAAAACATCTTGTCGTTTATCTCCTTCTCCATCTCTCTCTCTCTCTCTCTCTCTCTCTCCGTCTCTATGTCCTCCCCTGGTCAATTCACTCAGGGGAATCCCTGCCGTTAATCGCTTCCTGACCATCAGCATAAACCCCACTTGCAACATCCTCTCCTCCTCCTCCTCCTCCTCCTCATCTTAGTCATCCTCTTCCTCACTTTCTGTGTCTTCCACTCCTCCTGCTCCTTCACTTTTTGACTCTTTCATTCCTTCCTGTACCTTCATTGTTTTCTGTCTTCCAATCTTCCTGCTAGCTGGTTTTCCTTCTCTTTCACCATTTTGATCTCTCCCTCCCTCCCTCCCTCCCATGTTGTCCTTGTCTTTTGCTCCATCGTGATTGGTCATCATCAACTGCAGGTGGAGCAGGTGGAGCAAGGCTGAGGACAGAGGTGAGGAGGTCCAAACAGCAGGTTGCACCAGAACCAGGATGTGTCCAAGGGTGTGTCCTGGGTCTAACGGGTCAACGAGAGACTCAGGTCGGATGCAGCTCAGGTGTGTCCAGCGTCTGAGATTAAGATCCACAGGACTTTGTCTTGTTTTTTTTTTTTTTGCTATTTTA
>NC_063203.1:23058244-23073244 GCF_017589495.1 Alosa alosa | reverse complement strand
CACACATGCACACAAGCATACACACAGCCCTGTTAAAAAATGACCTCTGCCAATAAGTATAAGTATCCCCAATCGGTGAATTAGTAAAACACAAACAGCACACAGTGAACACAGTGAGGTGAAGCACACACTAATCCCCGTGCAGTGAGCTGCCTGCTACAGCGGGCGGGCGCCGGGAGCAGAGGGGTTAGGTGCCTTGCTCAAGGGCACTTCAGCCGCAGCCCACTGGTCGGGGCTCGAACCGGCAACCCTCCGGTTACAAGTCCAGAGTGCTAACCAGTGGGCCACGGCTGCCCAAATACAGCACAAACTAACAGGCGCACACAAACACGAACGCACGCACACACACATGCACACAAGCATACACACAGCCCTAAAAATGACCTCCGCTAATACAGCACAAACCAACAGGCACTTTGAAACTAGAGTAGGAAACGCTACTTTAAAGATGGCGGCGCTGCATACACACGCAGCTTACCTCTCTCTGTCCCAACCGTGACGGTGTTTTGTTCGCTTAAAAAAGTTTTGTCCGAAAGTTTTACGGTTCGCCTTGTCTTACTACGCCGCACTACAAGTACAGCAGGCAGTTTTAATTGACATCTGCAAAAGCAGTTTTGCAGCCGCTCTGACTTTGCAACAGAGACGCTTAAAGGAACTCGGACTACTCCGCCTGCAAATACACCGACTCGCTTCGCTACTCCTCCCCGAAAGAAAGCGCCGGAAGCGTGTGCGAGGGAAGCAGAAGAGGGGCAAGCTGCTGAGGCGTCCGGCCAGGCTAGCGGCCAGCCCAACTCGCCCAGCCATACCATCCATTCTCCTGGCAAATGTAATGATCACTGGACAACAAAATGGATCACATACCACTGCTGAGATCAACGAACCGGACAGTAAGTAACTGCTGTGTGCTCGCCTTCACTGAGACTTGGTTAAATGACAACATTCGACTCTGCTGTACAACTGGAGCAGCTAGCATGCTATCGAAAGCAGACAGGGCCATTGTAAAGGGAGGTAAATCACGAGGAGGAGGAATCTGTGTTTACATCCGCGACGCAATGGTGCCGGACACTGTAGTAGTATGCAAACACTGCTCACCACTGGCAGAGTTTATGATCATAAAGTGCCGCCCTTTTACCTGCCAAGGGAAATTACTGCGATTCTGCTAGTCGCAGTATACATCCCGCCTACCAACAACAACAGCTTATAAGAACGCTGCTCTTAGTGAACTGTACCAGGCTGTCAGTGAACAACAGACGGCACACCCAGACGGTTTCACCATCTTCACTGGAGATTTTAACCATGCTGATCTAAAACTGTACTTCCAAAGCTACACCAGCATGTTGATTTTCCAACAAGAGGAGATAACATCCTGACCTGGTCTACACTACACACAAAGGAGCATACAAAGCCACCCTCCCCCACATTGGACTTTCAGACCATATCACTGTTATGCTAATGCCCGCGATACAGACAAAGGGTAAAAGCCAACAAACCGTTCGTAAGCAGGTAAAAGTGTGGCCTGAGGGAGCCTCCGATGCTCTTCAAGACTGCTTTGACACAACAGACTGGGAAATGTTTAAGCAGGCAGCCACTTACAACAACCGACAGACATAGAGGAGTATACAGACACTGTAACCTCTTACATCACCAAGTGCATCGATGATGTGACCCACACAAAAAGACATCATCACTGGCTAACTGGAAGCCATGGCTGACAGGGGATGTCCTCAGGCTGCTGAGGGCCAGAGACAAAGCCTACAGAGCTGGGGATGAAGCTGGCATGAAAACAGCGAGAGCCAACCTGTCCCGCGGGCATCAAGGAAGCAAAAAGGAATACACTCACAAGATAACCACCCACTTCAAAGACAGCAGGAACTCACAAAGCCTATGGCAGGGCATTCAGGCCCTCACGGACTACAAGCCCGGCCACAGAGCTGTGAGAGCAACATCCCTCTGCTCAACAACCTGAACCGCTTTTTGCTCGCTTTGAAGCACAAAACAGCACCTGCCCACAGAAGACCCATCCCCTACATGAGCAGCCCCTGTGCCTCTCTGCCGACAGCTGAAGAGGACACTTGCTGCTATCAACACCCGTAAGGCAACAGGTCCAGACAACATCCCAGGTCGCGGCGCTGAAGGACTGCGCAGGGGAGCTTAAGGATGTCTTCACAGACATCTTTAACACTTCCCTGAAGCAAGCCATCGTCCCATCATGTTTCAAAGCTGCCACCATCATACCTGTGCCGAAGAAAACTGCTCCATCCTGCTTCAATGACTACCGCCCTGTGGCACTGACACCCATCATCATGAAGTGCTTTGAGCGGCTTGTCATGTCACATATCAAAGCCATTCTCCCCCACCCTGACCCCTTCCAGTTTGCATACCGAGCCAAGCGGTCTACAGAGGATGCAATCTGCTCTGCCCTCCACCCAGCCCTCACCCACCTGGAAAAAAGAGACTCATATGTGAGATTGCTGTTTATAGACTTCAGTTCTGCATTCAACACCATAATACCACAACAACTCATCTGCAAACTTGACAAACTGGGACTCAGTACCTACCTCTGCAACTGGCTACTGGACTTCCTCTGTCAGAGGCCCCAAGTAGTACATGTTGGCAACAATACCTCAAGCAGCATCACACTGAGCACAGGGGCCCCCCAGGCTGGGCGCGTGCTCAGTCCGCTGTTCTTCACCCTGCTGACGATGACTGCACTGCAACCTACAGCAACAATCACATAGTGAAATTTGCTGACGACACAATCTCTGGTGGGTCTCATCACCAAGGGCTTAATGACTCAATACAGGTTGGAGGTCGACCATCTGACCACGTGGGTGCAGGGACAACAACCTCCTGCTGAACGCCAGCAAGACCAAAGAGATTGTTGTTGACTTCCTCGAGAGGTCACACCCAACACCTGCCACTGACCATCGACGGTGCTGTGGTGGAGAGAGCTTAGCAGCACCAAATTCCTGGGGTGCACATCAGTGAAGACCTCTCCTGACCACCAACACTGCATCACTGGCTAAGAGAGCTCAGCCGCCTGTACTTCCTAAGTGAAACTCAGGCGAGCAAGTGCTCCACCAGCCATCATGACCACATTCTACCGAGGCACCATTGAGAGCATCCTCTCCAGCTGTATCGCTGTGTGGGCGGAAGCTGCACTGAATACAACAGGAAAGCCCTGCAGCTATAGTGAACACAGCTGGAAGGATCATTGGTGCTTCACTCCTCCCTGAAGGACATTTACACCACCCACCTCACCCCAAGAAGGCTTACCAAAATTGTGAGTGATGCAAGTCACCCCGCCACAATCTGTTTGATCTACTGCCCTCTGGGAAGAGGTACAGAAGCCTGCGCCCCAACTACCAGACTCACCAACAGCTTCATACACCAAGCTGTAAGGATGCTGAACTCTCCCCCTCCTCCCCCTCCACCCTCAGCTACATAACATCCTGGACATTGGACCCACAATGGCCTCACTGCACTACTCCACTTGCACACTTGAACACTTGCACACTTGTACACTTTACAACTTGGTGTTGTTGTCCTGAAAACACAACACTTCTGCTGCTCTTACATAACTTGCACCACTATGCCACTTTCTTTATTACTCAGGTCAAACAGAACTACCCAAGCCTCTTATTGGCCTGACTTTGCACTAGTTTTTTATTGACTGTCTATGCACAATTTCAACAAAATTTTGCTGCTCTTATTTTTTCATTATTATATGTGCCCCCTTATTTACTTATTTACTTACTTTTGTTTACTTGAATGTTATGTTTGTCTGTGGACTTAAAAATTGGTAAAATATGTCTTGTCTTCACCGTGGGATAGTGAGAAACGTAATTTCGATCTCTTTGTATGTCTGGAACATGTGAAGAAATTGACAATAAAGCTGACTTTGACTTTGACTTTGAAATGATGTCAAAAGCAACTAGGCTCACCCCTAGCATATAATACACACACACACACACACACACACACACACACACACACACACACACACACACAGACAAAGACACAGAAACGCAGACACAGGCACACACAATGATGTCAAAAGCAACGAGGCTCACACACACAGTTTCTCCGCCTTGTTCTTGCTCTCTCTCATACACACACACACACAAACACACGCATCTACCCTATGTGTGCATGCACGCAAACGCAGAAAAAAAACATGCATGTATACAAGGCAAGACACACACACACACAAACACACATACACGCACACAAACACAAATGTAGTCATTAAGAGGGCGTAAACTTTGAGACTGAGGGCATCTGGGATACTCGGCATCACAACAGTGCAAATGCCATGCTGGCCTGTGTGCGTGTGTGTGTGTGTGGGCATGCTTGTGTGTGTGTGTGTCCGTGTGTGTGTGTGTGTGTGTGTGTGTGTGTGTGTGTGTGTGTGTGTGTGCATGCACATGTGTGTGTGTGCGTGTGTGTGTGTGTGTATTTAATAAGGCCTGACTGTGTTTGGAAGACGGTTAACCTGTGCAGTACACACATAACCCGTATAGATTACGTCCAAACACATTGCAATACTAAAGAGGTGCTTTCTGAGCTGACTGTCTCTCTGTTATTCATTAGCCTCTTGTGCCAGAATACTGTGACTAGTGGAATGTCATTTTAGCTGTGGAAATCACGCTTGTGAGACGCTGTGTGTGTGTGTGTGTGTGTGTGTGTGTGTGTGTGTGTGTGAGAGAGAGTGTATAATAGAGTGTGACTGGGTGTGTACAAAAGAGAGAGAAAGAGAGACAGAGAAAGACTCTGTGTGTGTGTGTGTGTGTGTGTGTGTGTGTGTGTGTGTGTGTGTGTGTGTGTGTGTGTGTGTAAAGGGGGGTATGGTTATCCTCCCAAATTAATTAGCTGCTTTAATAAATGGGTGGGGCCACTGTGACAGTTTGTTAGTCATAGGGTTCTGCACGTGTCTGAGCGTTTGTGCTTGTCCACAAGTATGAGTGTCTATGTGAGTGTGTGTGTGTGTGTGTGTGTGTGTGTGTGTAGGGGCGGGAGTCTATGTTTATGTGTGTGAGAGTGTGATGCATGTCTGTGTCTATGAGTATGTATCTTGTATGGAATATATCAGAGTGAAAGATATGTGACCAGGCATGGCAAAACCAGGCTCAAGTCGCAGAGAAGCAAGTCGCGAAAAACGACTTTGAAGGGTTTTTTTTTTTTCAAAATTAGTTATTTTCGTTTTTTTGCAGAATGTGCAAGTTGAAGTCCTAAAGAAGCAATTCCATGTTTCAGATAAAACCAGCGTTTGAATTGGGCGTGACTATTAGTGCTCTTTTGTTTTGTCGGCCAATCAGCTGTGTGCTAGAAGTAACCTCATGGCTACTTACTGAACCAGCATGCTGTTTGTTTACAATTGGAATGGAGATGGACAAAGCACAGCGAATTGCAGATGACCTGAATCTGATGATGAAGGCAACTTCATTACATTGGAGAACATCCCGAACCTTAGCCGAAGATAATTACAACGAGAAAGAATCTCTCGGTCTGGCAGCAGAGGAACTAGATCGTAAGATATCATTTGACGGGGATAAAGTTTGTGTGTTAGAAACTTTATCCATTGCTACTAGCTAACGTAGGCCTACTGTCGTTATCTATTGGCACCATAGGCTACTAGCCAAAACCCATTACAGATAGTTTCGGTGGGCAATTAATTTGAATAATGCGAGAATGTGTTGTTTTGTCTGATGGCAGGGTGCCTTATCGTGTGTGCATTCAAATTAACAGGGTTTGCAAACGTGATCTCATGTTTGTTTAGTTCGCGTTTTAGACTATTTTATCCATTGCTAAATCTATAAATCCATTGCCAACTTGGTGCCTTGCACTGGGTGTTCATTCAAAATAACATGGTTTGGTAAATGTGATCTCATGTTTTGTTTTAGACTACTTTATCCATTGCTACTAGCTGGTTCTGTAACCCATTACAGATAGTTTCGATAGGTCATTAGCACTGCAGGCTGACAAATCAGTGACCGTGACAGGGGGGAGGGTTGATCTTAATGTCATGTAAATGAGGACCATTGTGTTCCCCTCCCATGGATTGAGGGAGAAAGTAGTCAAATTGAAAACCCTGATTTCTCAGCTTGTAGCTTTGAGATGTGTATACTTTAAAATGGCTACAACTTATTCAAATATTATCAGATATCCATGAGTGAGACATCATTGGATAGCTTTGGATAAACTACACTTTCAGAATCTGTGAATAACTCAAAATGTCTCTGGGGAGACATGTGCCTGGTTTTGCCATGCCTGGTCACATATGTGTGTGTCTGTGGGTGTGTGTGTGTGTATGTGTGTGTGTGTGGGTTGTGGCGTGACGTGAGAGAGCGGTCCGTGAGTTAATCACACTCTCATCAAACGCGTCATTTCACCTCCACTCTTACACAGGCAGACAGGCCGCCTTACCACTCTACATGGCAGGCATCAGGTGCCTTGGGCTTGTGTCTGTGTGTGTGTGTGTGTGTGTGTGTGTTTGAGAAAGAAAAAGAGAGACAAGTTCTGTTCTTGTGCATGTGTGTGTGTGTGTGTGGGACAGTATGTAACAGACTGTGTGTGATGTTACAGAGAAAGAGAGAGAAAGAGGGAGGAAGAGAGACTAGTGTGTGTGTGTGTGTGTGTGTGTGTGTGTGTGTGTGTGTGTGTTTGAACTATAGTAGAAGTGAGCCCCACAACCAGTTCTGGACCGTTGTAGTGAGGTCTTTTTGGGGAAGTGAGGTCTTTTTGGCCGGACCTCACTTTTTTTTTCTTGTAATGGTGCTATAAACCCATAAGAAAAGCAAACTAAACTAAAGCAAACTTTTTTAAAAGGACCTCAGTTTGAACGGAAATACAGTTCAATCTCTCACTCAAGAGCTCCCTTATGCAGGTACTGCAACGACTTATTGTATTTTACCTATTGGACGGTCGTAGAGGCAGAATACTGTTACAGCTAGTTTCTAGCTGTAGTAGAAGTCGTGGGTCTCACTTCTACAGTCCCCACACCTGGACCTCACTTAATGCATATGTTCAAGTATGAGTGTGTGAGTTTGAGTGTAGTGTGTGTGTGTGTGGGTGTGAGTGTGTGTGTGTGTGTGTGTGTGAGTGTAGTGTGTGTGTGTGTGTGTGTGTGTGTGAGTAGTGTGTGTGTGTGTGGGGGGTATGTAGGGGGGTTTCTAAAGGGTTAGTTATGGAGGCATTCATCAGAAGTCTGATTAGTGTTGACTCTAAGGGCCTGTTTATCCTAATTTCACTCATATGGATCGGCATGGGGGAGTGGTGTGGGGATCTAGCCACGCGTGCGTGCGTGCGAGTGTGTGTGGCTGAGGGGTGGCTAGGGATGCACACTGATTTCTTTATCTAAAATAGCTCTGGTGATGGATGGGGCAGAGTGACGGCATAACAAAGAGCTTTTTATTGCTGCATTTACTTACTTTACACACACACCCCCCTACACCACTGTCCAAAATGAATTGAACAGGGGGTGGTACTCTTTCTGAATCTTTCAACTTCAACCGAAAATTCTCTCTCTCTCTCTCTCTCTCTCTCTCTCACACACTCACACACGCTACAAGGAGAGGACTATAAAGTCATGCTGCAGACCGCTGAGGACAGTGGACCAACATTCCCATTTTGTTTCTCCCCCCGTCAAAACACTTCACAAACAAACACACAAAGACACAATCACACAGACCCAGCCAAATACAGTCACACCCACACCTACAGTTCAGGTGTTAAGAGTTAGAGATCCAACTGTCTAAAAAAAAAAAATATATATATATATATATATATATATATATATATATATATATATATATATATATATATATATATATATATATATATATATATATGCTGCTCCTTCAACATCACAACCACTTTCCTATCTCAATCTGTTCCCTTGAAATCTCTTCCACATGGCTACACACAGACAAACACACACGCAAACGCGCGCACACACACACATACACAGAGCCCCAAGCACCAGCCAGCAGGCCTAGGTAATTAAATTACTTAGCAAAGTTTACTTAACAGTAAATGGTTAGCAAAATTTAAGGTGATTGCAAATTTGCTTTCATTCCACTTCAATGCTGGGACCGTTTGAGGCTCGTCTGCAAATAATTAGCGCATACATTTGCATCAAAATCATTCTGACCATATGTTGTGAAAATTATGGAAAGCAGCAAATTAAAAATATTCCCTCTCCTTTCTGTTATGGAAATTTGTACATATTGAGAGAAGAGAGAAAGAGAGAGGGAGAGAGTGAGGGGAAGAGAGAGAGAGAGAGAGATAGAGAGGGAGAGAGGGAGGGAGAGAGAGAGAGAGAGAGAGAGAGGGAGAAAGAGGAAAAGGAAAGGACATCACCATGTGGTTTTAAATACCAGCAAACAGCAGTAAGGAGGAGAGTTGGGAGGAGGAGAGGAGAGGAGAGAAAGAGAGAGAGAGAGAGAGAGAGAGAGGGAGAGAGAGAGAGAGAGAGAGAGAGAGAGAGAGAGAGAGAGAGAGAGAGAGAGAGACAGACAGAGAGAGAGAGGGGGAAATGATTGGGTTTGGACTTGAACACACTCGTAAGACTCTGTTTGGAGAGCACACCAGATGCTGTTTGGAATCTGCCTGGCAGAAGAAAGAAAGAGTCCAACTTCTCTCTTCTCTTCTCTTCTCTTCTCTTCTCTCTTCTCTTCTCTAACCTACCCCCACCCTAACTCCCCCAAACACACACACACACACACATAAACAGACACACAAATAAGTAAATGTACACTCAAGTGCAGAGAAACACCCAGAACCACACACGCGCGCACACACACGCATGTGTACACACACATACACACAAACTCAAGAATATATAAAGCAAGTATGCCCTCACATCAGTTAGATTACCACGGCAACCCCATGCAGCAGCCCATGAGGACCTTATACAAACCAACCAGTCTCACACACTCACGCACACGCACAGCCTAGGAACTGGCTACCGCTCTCCAGTGAATGTCAAACACAACAGAGCTCCTCTGGGTTTTGCATTGCTTAAATGAAATTTGTCACTCAGGAGCTCCCGTACCTCCAGTGTTTGTCATGCTCTGTCACACAGGTGGATTTGTACTAATTAAAAAGGACCGAACAGTCAGTCATACCATGGTGATTAATACACACACACACACACACAAAAAACAGAGACACACTGAATACTTAATAGCTAACAAACACACAAACACACACACAGAGAAACACACTGAATACTTAGCTAACACACACACACAATGCCCTAGAGTTATGAGAGTCCACAATCATTCCGATGGCAGTTGAGTGAAGTACCTCTAATGAAAGGGAAAGTGTTAAAGGGCCAGTGTGCAGTAGTGGTACCCTGTACATGCAGATTAGGGAGACCATATGGGCCTATACATTAATCATTAGATTCTCCATCACTGGGGTTAGGGATGGATGTGAATCGCATATCTATCAAGCTAGGTATCAATCTTCCAACGCAATCACACGCACAAGAATGGATTCACATATTCACTCTCTCTCTCACACACACACACACACACACACACACAAGCAGAGGAATGGGGCAGGCCAAATCTAGAGAGTGGAATAAAGAAGAAATAAATTGAATGTCTGTCTCCCTAATAAAACACCCGCCCTGATCAATCCCCAATATTGACATTCCCCCACCCCTTACACACACAGCACAAACTGAAACACACACACAGACACACACACACACACACCCCAATGCTTTAAGACTCAATGACAGCCTTGACCTCCATGGCCTCTCCTCTCTAAGAACAGCAAAGTTCTCTGTGTGTGTATGTGTGTGTGTGTGTGTTTGTTTGGGCACGTGCTCACTCACACACTAGTGACTATCTGAGGGGAGGGAGGGGGTCCTGCTTCTAAGCACTTCATTAGCCTCTGTCTGACATACCCCACAGACGAGCGCTGCTGACCGCTAATTCAGGTAACTGGGGCTGTTGTGGCTGTGTTGTGGCAGGTAGGACTGGACTGGACCTATTAACGTTTTTCATGTGACATATTCTAGGTTCTATAGCTTTGTTTACATCCAGCTGGTAGGCAAGGGACAAGTTGAACCCATTGAACATCGCTATGTCTGCAGCTGCCTCTCAGTAGGCTACATCTCTGTATTTCAGCACGTCAACATTTCAGGCATCAATAAAGGTGATGATGAAACGTTATCCCATTGTTCAATATTTGATAGCCTGTCACAGGAACGTTGTTTCGGCTAAAATCACCTGATTTGGTGCATTGATCTGTATCGAGAACCTGCATGTAACCTAATGGTAGCCTAACTTTTTTTCTCTGTTCAAAACTCGGGTTACACACGAAGATCGATAGCCTTTCTTAGAAGCTGTGAATTTGACCAGAAAGGAACATGTCTTCCTTCTGAAAGCTGCACAAAATCAAACAATATTTGATCATTTAACTTCAACTGAACAGCCACAGGTTTTGTAGGCAGTAGACTCAGCAGACTTTAAAACGGTAGCCTAGAAGCTACTGTTATAGCCAGCCCAGTCAGCATCATAACATTAATGGCGCTAGTCATGAATCCTGTAACATATTATATCATATAACAGCGATGGCTTATTCCAAGACGATCTGCATGGATATATAACCACCCAGAAAACTCAGAATGTGAGTGATAAAGTTCATTAATTGTGTGAAACTTTTATTAGTTATCCATTGCAGCATAAGCCTATATTAGGCTGTTATGCTAGCTCAGCCTTTAAATATGTTGTTATTTTGGTCACGCGGGACTTGATTAAACGGGTAAAGATAATTCATAAACTGTTTATTTCTTACATGACTGAAGCAGTAGCCTAGGTTCAACAGTGGTGTTTGAGGTTGCTGTGTTATTGTTGTGTGTGATCGCTAAACTATTAGGATCAAATCAGTTTATTTTGACATAATGGAGTTAGCCTAAGTGACCTGTGTAACGCTAGCCTATAGCACAAAAGCCTATTCTGTTTTCATTTATTAGCATTTGTTGTGATTATATAATCAAATGACACACATGATAACTTGAAATAGAAGGACAGAAGATAGGTGATTGATGTCCACAAGCACGTGATTTCACGAGACAAATTAGAACAAACTGTTCCGTAAAATAATCTTGCCATGTTTAAAATGCTGCACTTTTTCCCCTTCATAGCCTGTCTCTGGCAATTCATTTTGGATGACTGTAGATAGTTGTATTTTAGCCTACGCCTTCTCAGACAGTAGGCTACACCATTAGGGCTATCTTGAGAATAAAAGACTTCACAGCTGCTAACCATCATCCTCCACAACCACGAGGATAGGTAGGCTAAACGGTCGCTCGTCGCCTTTTGCTTCTATTGTAAAACCAACTGTTAGGGCCTACACAAGTGGTCGGCATCCCGTCAATATTTGATATTAAAATTTCAATTTTGAAGCTATTTGTAACTATGTGTAGCCTATGCAACCCGACTGTTGTGGGCTTGCCTATCTCTGCAGTGCCTTGCCTACCATTCTTGCCTACCACTCTAGTTGTAAACAAACGGTCACATGACATTATGACGTAGGTGCAAAACCTTAATAGACCCTTTCAAGAGAGTTCCATTATCAGCATCATAGTTGGCCCCACAAGGCTTCCGTTTTAACATTCCATATGTTATCTTAATGAAGCGGAAGTAGATTGGGAACCAAATAGAGCGTTCAAGCGTAGTTTTTGTTTTTATTGTTGAAAGGGTCTATGGAAGGCTAGATGCATGGATAGATGGATGCATAGATACTTTATTAATCCTAAAGTGACCATTGTGCACCGCCGGAACCATCCGGTCCTGGACTGTGGCGCCGAGTCGGATCGTGAGTGGGGCGGGCGGAGAAGCAGGAGGAAGAGCGGGTGGAGGTGGGGGCGGGGGCCTGACTGCGTGCCCTGACGGGAAGCGTGAGGTAATGGCACATAAATCCCCCAGATCAATGGCCTCGGCCTGGCCCTGAATTACACACAGTCACTCCTCAATTAGCCCCGCCTGCCAGCGCAGAGGGGGGAGCGACGACTGTGTGTGTGTGTGTGTGTGTGTGTGTGTGTGTGCGTGTAAGTGTAGGTTTGCCAACATAATGGAAGGGGCAAGTTGTTTAAGTGTATACATTTGTTTAAGTGTGTGCGGGAGTATTTCCCTAAGTGTCTGCGTGTGTGTGTGTGTGTGTGTGTGTGTGTGTGTGTAATGGTTGTTTTGGCAGCTTTGAGAGAGACAGTCGTGGTGCCAGTGTTTGGGTGACTCAGGAGGACAGGTATGCAACCATGTCAGGGGATTCCCCTAATCACCCCATGAGCAGAGGACAGAGAGGACACACACATGCTTATACACACACAAACACTTACTTATATATATATATACAGTTGAAACCAGAAGTTTACATACCCTTAGCATACATATGCTAAAATATGATCTTAATGCCTTAATTAAAAAATTAGGATAAATCCAACCTTTAAGGACACCATTTTTCTCTTCCATTGTATTTTTGTTGTATGTATGTATGAGTGGATGTCATATGTCTGTGTACAATGTGTATAAGCTATTGGAAACCTTAATTTACTTCTGGATAAATAAATCTCTCATCTATCTAATCTAATCTAATCCTTCCTTCTTTCCTTCCTTCCTACCTACCTACCTACCTACCTACCCTATCTATCTATCTATTATGTTTACGGACAGAATTATGGTTGTATAGAGAAGAATTCAGTTGTTATGTATTTGACATGACTTTTCATTTCATTCTGTGCCTATGACTAACTTTATGTGACTATGTTATCTAGAGAATATTACATTTTTGTTGTGTGTCACAATTCTGCATGGGTGCATCCCCTGTGTCAGTAAATATATGCTCTGGTTTGCAGGGAATAATTTAGTGTTACAGGGAATGATTTAGTGCGGTCCATGTAATCTGTTATGACCAATGCCATCACCATCTCTGCAACCTGTAAGGATACTTAAAAAGTTCTGGGTTTTTGAACATTCTAACATAAGATTCTGTTCCGCAATAATTCAAGGTTCTAAAATTTTATGTTGAATTCAATGAACCGAGATATTCTTTAGAATGTTCATTTTCCAACATTCCCATCACACTGGTTAAACCTTGAAAAAAATCCTAAAAATATATAATGACGAAACTAGATTTGTATTTTCAACCGCGCCCATAAGTCAACAGTGTTGACTGGTGGAAGCTGAAAGTGGGCCGAGTTCAATGGAAGCTGTACACAGTTTATAAAGTGTGCCGTGTGTGTGTGTGTGTGTGTGTGTGTGTGTGCGTGTGTGTAGTTTAATGGAACGCTGTACACAGTTTCAAATTCCTTGAATTTCCCCTGGGGATCAATAAAGTATCTATCTATCGATCTATCTAGTTTATAAGGTGTGCCGCCCGTAAACAAACGCCTGGAGCTGGTGACAACACTCAGGTGCCGCTTTTTTACGGGCGGCGTTTTGTAAAACCGTGAGGTTTTGTTAACGCTTGGCGCGGTACACCCATCGCAGTTTAGGAGACTGAAACCTATAGCTTTTTGAAACCGCTTCAGAAGTGGGAACTTTTGAAACCGCCGCTAACTTTTCTACGCGGTAGACGCCTTCGTAGGTGTGAAGCCGGCAACTTTATGACGACATAGCCCCACCTCTCAACTCAGCCACGGCACTCGACCTGACATGCTGTTTGTCAAAACAAACCAAACCATTTATTTGTCATATTAAAATGTTTTTCTTTCCCCTGTCATGATTTATGTGCACAATGTAGCCTATCAGTCTTTAGTGGCTAAGTTAGAAGCACACGTTAGCTTAACTTAGTTAAACATTAGCTTACTGGATGTTAGTGTTTTCTCCAGTGGTGCTCAGACCTAATGCAATGCGTAGGCTAAGCATTTGAAATTTCACATAGCAGTCACATACCTTGAAAATGAACTTTATTAGTTTAACAGTTGAATTGAAAACCGAATTGTCTGTAGTCTCCTTATTTCATGCGACTGCTTAACCAGAGCCCTTATTAGACATTCTCTGGCTTAACAAACTGTTTCAACAATGTTTTCTTCTACGCGATTCACGATAAATTATCGTGAAGCTTCTGCACAGCGGCGCCATCGACTGGCCTGGCATATGCACTACAGCATATTTAGCCGGTTACACCTCTGTGTGTACACGCAAGGTTTTTTCTTGCCGGTGTCGTTAAAGGTGTGAAAGCGGTAAGAGAAAATTCACCTGGCGGTTTCGTGAAAACGGCCCCTCAAAGTCTGAATAGACGGAACATCAGCAAACACTGAGGCGCCTAATGCTTTATTTACTTATTTACCCTTGTGTGTGTGTGTGTGTGTGTGTGTCTCCGTGTGCATCTGGGGGCGTGCATATGTGTGTGTGTGTGTGTGTGTGTGTGGTGCGTGCGTCTTTCACCTCAGTCTAACAGGGAGAAAACGGGAAAGGAAAAGATAGACAGAACTAAAGACGCAGACGGAGAGATGGAGGGAGACAGAAAAGTAAAAGAGAAAAGGGACAGAGAAAGACAGACAGAGAAGTAAAGAGAGGAAGAGAGAGAGAGGGAGTGATAGAACAGAGAGGAAAAAAAGAATGAAGAGAAAAAGAAGTGAATGGGCGAGTGAATAGAGAAAGACAGACAGAGAAGTAAAGAGAGGAAGAGAGAGAGAGGGAGTGATAGAACAGAGAGGAAAAAAAGAATGAAGATAAAAAGAAGTGAATGGGCGAGTGAATAGAGAAAGACAGACAGAGAAGTAAAGAGAGGAAGAGAGAGAGGGGTGATAGAACAGAGAGGAAAAAAGAATGAAGAGAAAAAAAGAAGAATGGGCTGAGTGAATAGAGAAAGACAGACAGAGAAGTAAAGAGAGGAAGAGAGAGAGAGGGAGTGATAGAACAGAGAGGAAAAAAAGAATGAAGAGAAAAAGAAGTGAACGGGCGAGTGAATAGAGAAAGAGAGAGGTAACGAGAGCAGGATGGCAAGACAGAGAGGATAAACAGTGTGAGGTGTGTGTGT
>NC_063203.1:23025744-23048244 GCF_017589495.1 Alosa alosa | reverse complement strand
GTAATTATATCTGCGTTTGTTTACGGGGGCCCCGGGGCAAGTGTCAGGCCATATAACACCACGTCTGTGTTTACATAAGTAGCGGCTCATCCTCCCCCTCCACCTCCCCACCTCTCCTCTCCTCTCCTCTCCTCCCCTCAGTCAACACGAGACACAACAAGACAAGGAGAGAGGGAGGGAGGGAAGAGACCAAGGAGATGTGGAGTGTTAATGTGGAGAGAAAAAGGCAGAACCATTTTTTTTGTGTTTCCTTTTGTTTTGCCTTTGTCTCTTTTTGTCATAAGAGAGAGACAAATGAGAGAGAGAGAGAGAGAGAGAGAGAGCAGAGGCTTGGCACACCAGGCCCCTAACTTCACCAGCAGACAGATAAATAACTAGAGAGAGGGAGGGAAAGAGAGAGAGAGAGAGACAATATGAACTCGATTCCATCTCACTTGCAAATACATAAAAGTTTAAATATCCCTTACACCAATATATCATATCACTATTTATTGACAATGCATCTCATGAAACGAAGTAACAGAAGACCGGTTGGTTAAAAATGGCTTTTCTTGGTTTCAGAAAATGCATTAGTTTTGTAAGTCGCTGATTTTTCTCGGCAAGGATCTCCAAAGGCAACAAACAGATCAATCATAAGGAAGCGGGCGTTAGGAAAAACAGATTGTCTGTAGGATATCACTGACATTAGTCTCATGTTATACACTCGTCTGGCTCTCTCTCTCACACACACACACACACACACACACACACACACTGCTTTAAGGATGTGGCAAAAATGCATCAACTGGATGAGAAGCAAACACAGAAATTGTGCACACACACACACACACACACAGAGACAGACAGACAGACAGACAGACAGACAGACAGACACACACACACACACAGACACACACACACACACACACACACACACACACACACACACACACACACACACACACACACACTGTATGGTTAAGATCATTAAGCACCATCCAGAAAGGACTCTGGGTTTCAATAATTAAAGGCTCTCTAATTGGGCTCCCCGGAGACCCTAGCCTGAACAAACAAACTCTCTCTCACACACACTCACACACACACACACTCAAAGAGATATTCAAATACACACATAATCCATATACATGCGAGCAGAAAGAGAACATGATGGACACTGTCCACAGCCTCGCAGTCCTGTCTTCCATCATGTGAAGAGTTTCTGTTGACATACTACCAAAACCGCACTGGTGGACAGTCGATAGCTAAAGACGTTCTATGTAGTTACACAGTTATTACATATTTATACCAAGACGTGGTTGATCTTTGTTTACTGTTCTTTAGAATGTCAATTTACTTGTTTCACTGCATTCAGATAGCAGATAATATAATAAATTCTTAACTCCCAGAAGAAGGCATGTAGCCGAAACGCGTTGGAGGTTTTTAGAAGGTTAATTGACCAAGCCATGATAATAAAGGCTTTTTAACATTTTCGATAGAGAATGCCTTGGAGTTTCTTGATTCTTGGCATTTAGTTTCCCATCCAAAGAGCACCTCTGACTTAACCAAATTTTAGAGTCCAGGAAGCGCTCCTCTACCCCCATTCTTAGCAGAAAATAATGCCATTTAATGTGTAAGGTTTCACATTGCGGTCATACTGAATTATGTTCTGCTACCTGAACGCCATGTTGTTCATTATATCTTACACAATGATGCGTTCATAACCATGCATTGGCGCAAAGACACAAGTAAAATACACAGATCTGTGCATCAGTATTTTACACAGATGTTGCCCTCCTCCTCCTCATCCTCCTCCTCTCCTCCTCTCCCTCTCTCCTCTTCCTCCTAACTCTGACTCTGTTTTCTATCCTGATTCTGATTGTGGGGTTTCCATGGCGCCCATGCTCTGTGTCTGTCTGCTGTAAGTATCAGCAGGGCTGGGGCAGGCCCTTCATACTGGCACGGCCACGAGACTCTGGGGTGAGATGATCAGTGTGTCGAGTGACTTTGAGCGGGTTTTAACCCAACCCAACTCTCAGGGGGAAGTGAAAGTGGACAGACACACACACACGCGCACGCACGCACACACACACGCACGCACACACGCACGCACACACACACAGACACGCATGTATTACTCCCAAACAAAAAAAAAAATCACACATATATGCACAATATCAAGCACACATATTTCTAAAGTGCGCATTATTGTCTCTTGGTCTCCTTTTAACATTCAAGTGTAAACACACACACACACACACAGTCGTCCGTTACGCTGGCTGGCGAATGCGGTCATCTTGTGTGTTTGCCTCATTAAGATTCCATTCCACTCAATTCCACTTCCTTCATTTCCCCTGACCAACACACACGGACACAGAACAGACAGAGACAGAGAGACAGAGGGAGGGAGGGAGAGAGAGAGGGAGAGAGAGAAAGAAACATAGAGTGTGGGTAAACTAGAGAAAGAGTGTGTGGACGATATAGGAATAGGGTGTGTGTGTGAGAGAGAGAGAGAGAGAGAGAGAGAGAGAGAGAGAGAGAGAGGAGAAATGACAAGAGTGGAATGGGCAGCAAGAGAGATGCGTGGCTTTAGTTCTTGATTAGAGGTTTCCCCGAGTCAGCAGATCCCATTACCTATAACCCTCTCCTCTCATCCTCTCACTCACTCACTCTCTTCCTTCCTCTCACTTCTCTCCATCCACTCTTTCCCTGTCTCCATCTCCCCCTCTCCCTCTCCCTCTCCCTCTCTCTCATTCTGTCCAATCCTGTTGCTTGTAATGTACTGTGCACCAAACGTGCAGGTAATCAACCTGTCAATAGGAAAAGAAGAAATATAAATGAAAAAAAAAGACAGAAATGTGAAGTATGAACTAAAGAAAAGCAGATAAAAAAAGAAAGTGAGGGAAAAAGAAGGACAGGAGAAAAAGAATGTGTGTAAAAAAGGACAGGAGAAAAAGAAAGTGACAGGCCCTTCCAGTGGCATCAGTGAGCAGGAGTCTCTAATCGCATGAGAAACCAGGGTAAACAGTGTCTTCTCCCCCTTGCCAAATACTCTCCTCCCAGTGGACCTAAGTGGGCTGAATGGACGCTCCCGCATTCAGCCGCTCCCTGACGGACACGTAACCTAATAGAGGGGGACCAGAGCACAGGAGCGGAGCGACGCTGAATAGAGGATGCAGAAAAACAAATGCAGCAGGAAACATGGCAGCCAATGAGCAGAGAGAGGCGGTGTCCCTCACGGGGCTATACGGACGAGAGGTGGAGAGCAACGCAGCACTGCCCCCAGGACATTACCGGCCACCTCACAGCACATACTCCACAACAAAACACAACAATGACAACAGCAACAGCAACGGCGAACCCAACACCACCACCACAGGCCCAGGTGTGGCCTGGATCTGGCCCAGATGTGGCGTGTGTTGACCCGGGTCTGGCCCAGATGTGGCGTGTGTGTTGGGCCCGGGTCTGGCCCAGATGTGGCGTGTGTGTTGGCCCGAGTCTGGCCCGGGTCTGGCCCAGATGTGGCGTGTGTGTTGGCCCGTGTCGGCGGTGTGGAAGTCTGGTAGTGATAAAGCGCATACCGGTAGTTTATATCTGCATCTCATTCCGCTTGGACTCTTTACGCTCCTCCATTAGTCATCCGAATCACTGGCAACACACCATATCCTCATAACACACACACACACACACACACACACACACACACACACACACACACACACACACACACACACACACACACGCATCAACCACAGACGCCCACCCAAGAAAACGCAATATTTCTGTTTTTAATATCCACGTCTATAAGATCAGGGTATAGATGGGCTCCAACTCAATATGTTTATTTATATATGTATGAAGAAAAAATAATATACACACTTGCCTATCGGGGGTCCGGCTTCAGCGCCTATAAAAAATAATGTTGTATATGGATATACTTTTATATATAATCTCAATATGGGATCCGGTTTTTTATTTTTATACTTATTTATTTGGTGTGTGTGTGTGAGTGAGAGTGTGTGTGTGTGTGTGTGTGTGTGTGTGCATCTGCCCTAACAGCATTTCCAGGGCTGGGGGTTCTTCATCTTGGTGTCTGCTAGCAGGCACAGGGGCTGCATAATAATGCACTGTGCCGCTCACAAATGTTATTTCGCAGGCCGGCACTCATTTCTCAAACTTCACCACTTCTACAATTTCCCAAACTTTTATTTCCTTCATTATCGCCAACAAGATTTCATTACGCATTTAGAATGTAAACAAGCCTGAGTGATGACACCACCAGCCCGCTCGACTCTTTAGAATCCCTCCCACTGATGTCTGTTTCTCCCTCACTCACACACACACTGCCCCGGGTGTGTGTCTTAAATCACACACACACACAAAATCTCATACTAGGGGGTCCTTAAACACCCCACACACACACACACACACACACACACACACACACACACAGTATATATAAATATCCTCACAAACACACACTGTTTGTGTGAAAATGGAAACCAACCACATTAATTTACTATAAATTCTGTCCGGGTTTGTACTGGAAGATAGTGTTTGTGCAAGTGTGTGTGTGTGTGTGTGTGTGTGTGTGTGTGTGTGTGTGTGTGTGTAACGAGAATACTGGCACTAGCAAAAAAAAGAGAAAATGAGAAAGAGAGGGAATGAGCAAGACAGAGAGAAAGAGAGTAAGAGAGAAAGTTTTCTCCCTCGCTCACATAAATCATATTGGAGAAAAATGAGCAAATGTGAGGGCTAACTCATCTTCTCTCTCTCTCTCTCTCTCTCTCTCTCTCTCACTCTCACTCTCACTCTCACTCTCACTCTGTCTCTCTCTCCCTCTCTCTCTCTCTCTCTCTCTCTCTCTCTCTCTCTCTCTCTCTCTCTCTCTCTCTCTATATATATATATATCTCTATCTATATCTCTATATATCTCTCTATATATCATATCTCTCTCTCTCTATATTTGTTCCCTGGTTCCTGGAGAATGAAATTCAGTGGAATACCTATCAAAAGTGCAATCATGACGAGATATTATCAGCTCTCCCATTTCATTTGTTGCATGTCCTTGACATCCACATCCACCTCCACGCAGGCCCATTAAGATGGAGCGTCACCCCCACCCCACCCACACAGCACCACGCTCGCTGCACGGGACCTGATCATCACACCTGATGTATGGAGCCACCACCCCAAACCCAATATCATCATTTGGAAATTAATGCAATATTTCTTTTGTTAAGGGTGTGTGCCTCTCTCTCTCCCATCTCTCTATCCCCATCTCTCTCTCTCTCTCTCTCTCTGTAAACAGGAGATTAAGAGATAGAGACAGAGAGAGAAGGAGAGAAGGGGAGCTAGTGGGGATGAGGAAACAAAGACACAGAGGAAACAAGAGAGTGTGTGTGTGTGTGTGTGTGTGTGTGTGTGTGTGTGTGTGTTCATGTTCATGAACGCTTTTAGCGGGGCAAATGACATGCACCCCCCCCCCCTGTTGTCAGAGTGACAAGCAATTACGGGCTGGGCGTGGGACGGTGGTCGCAGGTCACCATGACGACTCCATCATGTAGTCGACTTGGGGAAATGAGGACCCCCCCCCACACACACACACACACACACAAATAAATAAATAAATGTAAAAAAAATATATAATAATAATAATAATAATAATAATAATAATAACAACAATTCATAGGGGTCCACCCCCAAACACACACACACCCTCCTCTCCGGAACCTTCCATCTGATGCCATCATTACAGTAATAAGCCCTGAAATGTGTTTGCATATGATCACCTCTCTCTTTCATGGGGAAACCAGACTCACACCCCCAGAGATCACATCAGCTCTTCACTCCCTCCCCCCCCTTCTCAAATGAGGGGAAAAGGAGAGAGAAAGACATAGGGAGGGAGAGCAGATTAAGAGAGAGATTAAGAGAGGGACACAGAGTGAGGATGGAAAGAGAGAGAGAGAGTGAGAGAGAGAGTGAGAGAGAGAGTGAGAGGGATGATGAGTGGTGATGAGTGTAGGGGCATCCACAGCAGCAGCAGACCAGGTTTCCCTCCGTGCTCTGATTGCTTCTGGGCACGCTCAGAGCGCTGCTGCCACTGTTTGACATCTTTCTTCATCTTTTCTTTCTTTCTCTCTCTCGTTCTTTTTCTCCTTCTACATCTCTCTCTCTTTCTCAATTCAATTTAAATGTTCAATTTAAAACGGGCTTATTATTGACTTGACTAAAATGCATAGGTAGATTAATAAAAAAAGACAATAATATTATTACGAATAATCATCGTTGTTATAAAAAAAAAAAATAATGAACTAAACAAAACAAAAATGTAGCTTTTTAGGAAAAAATGGGGATAAAAAGGAAAAAAATTGAAGTAAAATAAACTCTCTCAGCATCTCAGCAGATGGGGCCAGTGAGGATGGGGGCAGTGAGGATGGGGTCAGTGTGGGGTCAGTGAGGATGGGGGCAGTGAGGATGGGGGCAGTGAGGATGGGGGCAGTGAGGATGGGGCAGTGTGGATGGGGCCAGTGAGGATGGGGCCAGTGAGGATGGGGCCAGTGAGGATGGGGCAGTGAGGATGGGGGGCAGTGTGGATGGGGGCAGTGAGGATGGGGGCAGTGAGGATGGGGGCAGTGAGGATGGGGCCAGTGAGGATGGGGGCAGTGTGGATGGGGGCAGTGAGGATGGGGCCAGTGAGGATGGGGCCAATGAGGATGGGGGCAGTGAGGATGGGGCCAGTGAGGATGGGGCCAGTGAGGATGGGGGCAGTGTGGATGGGGGGCAGTGAGGATGGGGGCAGTGTGGGATGGGGGCCAGTGAGGATGGGGCCAGTGAGGATGCGGCCAATCAGGATGGGGCCAATCAGGATGGGGTCAGTAAGGATGCGGCCAGTGAGGATGCGGCCAATCAGGATGGGGCCAATGAGGATGGGGTCAGTAAGGATGCGGCCAATCAGGATGGGGCCAGTCAGGATGGGGCCAATCAGGATGGGGCCAGTCAGGATGGGGCCAATCAGGATGGGGCCAGTCAGGATGGGGCCAATGAGGATGGGGCCAGTGAGGATGGCTCTCACAGTAATATACAGTAATACGAGCAACACAGAACCTTATACGAACAGACACAAGTACACTAAATGAGTATACTTAGCTCCCATTTCAGATGGATGATAAATGTACCCAGCGCAACTCAGCAGCTTTACATTATGAACAGACTGAAGTACTCTAAATTAGTATATATTTAGCTCCCATTCCAGATGATAACAGAAAAGCTTTATTGAGTTCTGATAGGTCCTATGAAGCATATTTAGCACAATGGGCACATATAGGAAGGAGGGGGCATGGAGTGTGACGGGAGTGTAAGGCATCCAAATTACAGGAAGAACAAAAAGATGGAAAAAAGATCAGTTGTGTCTGAAGCGTGTTTGCATGCAGCGATTGTGTCTGAAAGAGAAAGTGCTTATTTACGCATCTCTACTGATTAGCACTAGCCAACTAACACTCGGCTAGCCACCAGGGATTCAGGCCTCTCTCTGTGCAAGAGCGAGGGAGAGAGAGAGAGAGAGAGAGGGGGATGGAGGGAAGGAAAGAAAGGACAGCATGAAAAGAAAAGCAACCAGAGCAATTAATATTGCCACTTTCTCACAAGACAGAGAAAATAACAAAACATAAACAGGAAAACAAATTAGATAATCTTCCCTGGCTTTTCGTCGCAAAATCAAATTAGTGTCGCTGCAACTAGCTGAAGCGCATTCCATGACCTTCAAGTCTGAGAATCCGGGCAAACTTTGATGCAAACAAAGTTTCTAAAGCTGCAATCCCTGGCATCTTCTAATATTCAGTTCAGTTCCGGAGGGGGAGGGGGGGTGGGGGTGGGACTTGGTTTATCGCTCGTGAAGAGTGAAGTTGTACTTGGTTTATTGCGTACGAGTTGGACAGACTCCGCATGGCCCGCTCTTCGGGAGATGGGTCGTGAAATACGCAGTCGTGATATTTTAGAGGCGTTTGGAAGGAGGAGAGGCTCGCCGGCTCCTTCATAAGTTTTGGGAGGACGTAGCGGGCCACTCGCAGCGGGGTGGTGTTGGGCAGAGGAGGGGGAGGAGGGGGGTGTTGTTGATGGGGAGGAGGAGGCTGAGGTGGTAAATCTGTGGTTGTTTATGACGGGACACGAGGGATATTTACAAGAGAGCTGAGACATACACGCGGCATTTACCAACCCACACCAGGAGGGCGGCGACGAACAAGACTTTATTTACTGCCCCCGTGTTCTGGCATCCTAATCACAGCCTAACACACACACACACACACACACTCAAATACACACACATACCCACACTCAAATACACTCAGTAGCGGAGTTATGTACAAGCTCTTGTGCAATCTTCCCAGCTAAGTAAAAACGGAGTCGTAAATTTCCCTCATGTTCAATATTCACATATTCAAATTCACTCTGTGAGCCCGTCTCTTATATGATGAAAGGAACCCTGATGAAGTTCTCCACAAACAAAATGTGTGTGCGCACACACACACACACACACAGACACACACTTTTATACACCCCTTGCTGAGTTTTAATCTGTCCTTCGTATGACATCACACACACTCACGTTTGTACACTCACACGACCCCCAACTGTGTGAAAGAATTCTTCGAGTACACACACACACACAAACACAGCACATACACATGAACAAAGGCCTACTCCGATATATAATAGGCACCAAGCTGGGAAGAAGTTTCCATGCAGTCTTAACATAGTTGATGACAAACACAAACACATGTTCAAACATACACAAAGACACTCTAATGCACACAATAGCAAAATATAGACACTCACAAACAAATATAGGCATACAAAATAAAGTAATCACACACACCACCGTACAATACACAGCTTCGGCAGATTTTGGGCCTTTGGTGCAATGAGAGCAGATTGTAAGACAGAGTCAAACAAATACAGGCATGCATGAATTCATTTTCATTCTCACACACACACACACACACACACACACACACACACAGTTGTGCATGCACACCCACACATATATCGACACACACTCACACACAGATGCAAGTACACAGACAACCCCCCTAAAACACACACACACACACTCTGTGCTGTGTGTGCTTCCTGAGGTGGAGAGGCTGCAGTGAGCACACATGGTCTCTGAGGCTTACGCTCTCTCTTGCCTGGACAGCATGTAGTCCAAGAAACATGAGAGGGGCCATTCAATTAGCAGAAGGCAAAGCCTGTGTGTGTGTGTGTAAATGAGTAAATGTGTGTGCCTGTCTGCATGTATGTGTGTGTGTGTGTGTGTGTAAATGAGTGAATGTGTGTGCCTGTCTGCATGTATGTGTGTGTGTGTGTGTGTGTGTGTGTAAATGAGTGAATGTGTGTGCCTGTCTGCCTGTGTGTGTGTGTGTGTCTTTATCTAAAACACACTGAATTGCCTCTGTGTATGAAATGTACAATGTAAATACATTTGCATTGGATTTACCAAGGTTACCCCCATATGCAACAGCCCTAAAAAGTAAACGGTCATATTGATGTGTGCTGTTTATGCATGTAATCTGATTTCCAATAATTCAGACTCCCTTTATAGAGCTGTAAATCAGCCCAGCCAAACATAACCACCACCCTGTTCCTCTCTCTCAATTTCTATCTCTCTCTCTCCCTCTCTCTCTCTCTCTCTATACTCACTACATCTGTCTGTCTCTGTGTCCATATCCCACTCCCTCTCTCTCCCCATCTATCTCTCTCTCCCTCTCCATATCTCTTTCTTCATCTCCCTGTCCATACTTCTGTCTTCATCTCCTTCTCTATATATCTATCTATTATGATGAAATTGCCCCTCGGGGATAAATTAAGTTCTTTTAATTGAATTGAATCGAATCTTCAGACTTTGCTTGAGGCAGAGGGGTCACTGTAGGGAAGACACACTTTCTAGAGGACTACACACACCAACACCAATCTGAAGACACGCTTCCTAGAGGACTACACACACCAACACCAATCTGAAGACACACTTCCTAGAGGACTACACACACCAACACCAATCTGAAGGAGCTATGAGGTGTGTAAGGGCTGAGAGAGAGAGAGAGAGAGGAAAGAGAAAGAGAGAGAGAGAAAGAGAGAGAGAGAGAGAGAAAAAGAGAGAGAGAGAGAGAGAGAGAGAGAGAGAGAGAAAGAGACAGGGTAGACACAGACAACGTACAAAGAGGTCACTAGAGAGAAATATGTCTTCCAGAGGGCAACACGCACCACCATGGCTGTAAAGGAGACTGGTATCAGTCGTGACTGGCATCAGGGGAGAGAGGAACTCTTTGCCATGCGGACGGCCCCAATGGGAGTGGTGTGCAGTGGTGTCCACACTGCAGTGGGGCAGGCGGGGGGGGAGGGAGAGGGCTCTGTGGGGAGCTCATCACTCATCACTCTCAGCATGGCCATCACACTACGGAACTGGTGCTCAGGGCGCCGGCTCCAGGGAAGAGGGACAGGTGCAGGAGGAGCGAAAGAAAGGACAGTGAACACACACACACACACACACACACACACACACTGCAGGACACACAGACACTCATCCCCATCGCCACGAGAAGGACGGAGCAGCGTGTGTCAGGGTTCAGTCACGTAGCCAGAGCGGCGATCGTTGGTCGGGCAGGCGGTCGGGCGAGGGGTGGGGGTGTTGGGGGTTCGGGGGGCGGTCGCTAGCTGGTTAGCATGCAGGGCGTGGCAGAGTGGAGGGCCACGGGAGGAGAGTCGACATGGCGAGGGTCGCGACCCCTGCCACTGACCCCGCTCCATTATTCATCCCCCCCGGAAACGCAGGCGTCAGGGAAACGGGGTTCCGGGCCCGGCCCCCCCCCCCGCCTTTAAAGGCGGAGCAGAACTCTGACCCCGAATCAGAGGGGTGCCGGAGGAGAGGCTCGGAGACGGTCGACGTCTACATTTTTAAACTCTCCCTCGGGCCACCTCGCCTCTCTCTATCGTTCTCTCCCTCCCTGTCTATCGCTCCATCCATCTTTCAATCTTTCCTTCTTTCACGAGGCCCAACGCACACAACCTTAGCGTAGATAGGGTGTGTGTGTGTGTGTGTGTGTGTGAGAGAGAGAGAGAGAGTGAAAGAGCAAGAGAAAGGTGAGTGATAAAGGAGAGGTACATGGAGGGACAGAAGTCAAGTGGAAATAATCATTCCATTCACAGAGAGACGTTACTGCAGCAAAGCTAAAGGGACAGAGACAATAATAGCCACGTCGTTACACAATTACTGTCCATTACATCGGATATGATGGCACTTTACTATCCCTCTCTATAACAACAATATTACCTCACAGAAAAGTAGGGAATTTTTATAGGCATCAGAAAACCAACAAAAGTTAACAAAAAAAAAACAAAAAAAACACCAATGGATACAATTTTCAGAACACAGTGGTTGATAGTCAATCATGCGGAAAAGGTACTGCTTTGTCAATTCTCATAATTCCAGGTCATTCATGAAGGCAAACGGGATGATTAGAACATCAGTGGCCAGTTACCATGCAGTTATTGTCTGCTGTCTCCCAGGTAACAGCCAATGGAAATGGGCATGCAAATGAGCTAATACATATGTATGAGCCCTTGCCTGAGATAAGTGAAGGTCTACTTGGGTGCAATAGCGATGAAAGCCAAAGAGGCATGTCATCACATTACAGAGCGAGAGATATTACACTACTAATGATACGATAGCTGCTATCTCCCTCGGTTGTCTCACTGAAACAGACGTCCAGTATTGTGTGATACTCAACTCGTCTGGGGGACGTGTACAGGGGCATATTTGGCACAGTAAGATGGCTAGCCGTTGGGGTTCAAAATTGCTGAAGCCATCCAAGGTCTGGAGATGGTGAGGTCCTGAAAGAGGATGACGAAAGCACTACAGCGTGACCTCATCAGGGATAGATGTTCTTACGATTCACTAACATCATTTTCCGTTGTGCTCTGATGAGTCTTATCAAAACTGAGAAGCAGAGTTGTGTAGAAGTCAGATTTATCTCAATAAATTTCTCCCGCAACAAATCTGCTTACAATGCCTCACAATCTTAAAGTCTCACCTTTTAAACGAGCCATTGTATGTGTTCATAGCTATAACACAGAATATGCTGTGGCTATACAAAAAGTCATCAACAATGGTCTAGATTGCTGGCACTCTAGGACAAAGCTTCCGAAAACAGCTTGGCATTCAATGAGTTAACCAACTTTATAGGTCTTATACATAATTAATAGCCAATCAGGAAAGAGTATTTCTCATCTCTGGGGTACAATGAAAAACTTGACATATATACAGTATACACAAGAGAGAGGCTGCTATAGCCACAAGTCAGCAGTGACCACTGACCAATGTATCATATACTCATCCGAGAAGATGTTACTGCCAGCATATTTGTCCTCAATATCAGCCAAATGTGGTGGGGTTTTACAAATCAGGCCCAACATGTTTTCTGTTGCACCAAGCCAAAACACTCCCGTGATGACCCAATTACAGTGTGTATCATTCAGAAAAGACAAACACAACTTAATTCTTCATCTTAAATCTTCTGATCCGTTTATAACACGAGACAAATCACTCACTGTGGTGCCTCGTATTTGAGGTGAGTGTGTGTGTGAGTGTGTGTGTGTTTGTGTCTGCGTGCATGCATGTGTATATGTGTATGTGTGTGTGAACCATCAACGGGCCCAAGGGAGACCCCATAAAGGTTTTCTCCAACACCAATAACACACTTCTCAAATTCACACACACACACACACACACACACACACACACACACACACACACACCTGAACACAAACCTCAAACACACACACACATCAAATAGTGATTTAACACTTCTCACAGAGAGCACAAGAGACAGAGAGAGATAAATAAATAAATAGCAAATAAAAAACAAAACTTCCAAAGACAGGGGAGGGGGTGGGGGCTGAATGAAAGAGTAAGTGCCCAGCCAGTGATATGAAAGCCCTGCTCGGCCCTGTGGGAGTCAAACACAGCATCTCGCTCTTTTTAGCGTGTCTACACACACGCACCCACACACACATAGACACACGTACATGCACACAGGTAGACATACATTCTCTCTCTCCCTCTCTCTCTCTCTCTCTCTCTCACACACACACACACACACACACACACACACACACACACACACACACACACACACACACACACACAAGGTGTTCAAAGCCCATTCCAGAGTATTAATTTTAGATGCGGACTATCAAAGATGCAGCAAACAGGGAAGAGGGAAAATGAGGACTTACCAGATGTTCTAATGCTGCTTTGATGCTCGCGGCTTCCCTGCAATCACAAAAACACACACACACACACACACATTAATATGGCTGAAAATAAAACATGACACAAATCACTCTCTCTTTCTCTCCTCTTATTCTCTCCCTCTCTCTATCTCTCTCTTCATCTATCTCTCATTCTACCTATCTGCCTCTTCATTCCCTCTCTCTCTTTCACACACACACACACACACACACACACACACACACACACACACAGACACCCCTCCTCCTCTCCATCATGGGTGCCCATCAGTGCTGTTTATAATGCAGCGGTCATTGCTCTTCCATTTTGTGTCATTTCCATGAGCAGGGCTTTCAAAACGCATGTGTCTCTTCCACCGCCAATGACTGTCCACCTGTTCACATACAGACCGACAGAGAGGGACACACACACACAAAAATGCCCATGCGCGCATACGCATACACACACAGGCACGCACAGGCACCCAAGTATAGATAATCGCAGATACACACACACACCCTGTGGAGCGCCTTGGTGCATAAACAGAGTGAGCGATACCACTACAGAAAGGGGGGGGTGTGGGGTAACGTTTTGGGGTGTGTGTTTCCATATAGATCACATGGGTGTGTGTGGAGTAACGTTGTGGGGTGTGTGTTTCCGTATAGATCACATAGGTTTGTGTGGGGTAACGTTGTGGAGTGTGTGTTTCCTTATAGATCACATGGGTGTGTGTGGGGTAAACTTGGTGTGTGTTTCCGTATAGATCACATGGGTGTGTGTGGAGTAAACTTGGTGTGTGTGTTTCCGTATAGATCACATGCATATTATCTTGCATGCTGCTCCCTTTGAAAGGAGATAGCAGGATGTGTGTGTGAGAGACGTAGTGTGTTGGGTTATCTGTGTCTGTATTAAATGTATATTAGCTGCATGCTGCTTGGGATCACAACAACTATTGATACAAGTGTATGAGAGAGAGAGAGAGTGTGTGTGTGTGTGTGTGTGTGTGTGTGTGTGTGTGTGTGTGTGTGGTTGAGTGCCTGTTTAATGTGTATGTAAACCTGTGTGTGTGTGTGTATGTGTACATTTACAATAGTGTGTGTGTGTGTGTGTGTGTGAACAATTTGTGAATATGTGTGTGTGAGAGAGAGTGTGTGTGAGCATGCCAGCGTTGGCATCCCCCTGAGTGGTGCCCTGGTGAGTGTGTGTGGAGCGTTGCCCGGGTGACTCAGAGTAATACCTGCTCCTCCTCGGCCTCTTTGATGCTGGCCACAGGTAGTGGAGCACCATGCTGGCACCGCCTCCGCCATGCCCTGTGTGTGTGTGTGTGTGTGTGTGTGTATGTGTGTGTGTGTGTGTGTGTGCACACACGCATTACGGGCACAGCTATGCCAGTCGGTTCAGGTGGCTGGCATGGACACAGCACCACGCTTAGAAAACTCAGAGAAAGAGAGTGTGCATGTGTGTGTATATATGCATGTAAGTGTGTGTGTGTGTGTGTGTGTGTGTGTGTGAAAGTGTGTATGTGTGTGTGTCTGTGTCTGCGTGCATGAGCGTCTGTGTCTATATGAATGTGTGTTTATGATTATATGATTATATTAGTGTATGTGTGTGTGTGTGTGTGTGGGCCCAGCGCCAGAGAGAGATAGTCCAGTCCAGCACCGCCTCATGTGACCACACGCCAGCTTTTCTGATAGCGCCACACGGCTGGCGGCACACACAACATATTAACATATTAAGATTGTGTGTGAAGTTCACAGTGTGTGTGTGTGTGTGTGTGTGTGTGTGTGTGTGTGTGTGTGTGTGTGTGTGTGTGTGTGTGTGTGTGTGTGTGTGTCTGTGTGTGTGTGTGTGTGTGTGTGTGTGTGTATTTGAGGCAGGATACAAATCTAAATGGGGGCATGTCCTGTCACATCAAACAGAGCCAGAGTTAATTATGAGATAAACACACACACACGCACACGCACACACACACACACACACACACAATGCGGATGGACTTTTGCCTGTCCTCCTTTGTCCACATGGAACAGGAGTGTGTGTGTGGCTAATAGCTACTGAGGACAGATATATGAACACATCAGTGGTGGTCACAACTGTGTGTGTGTGTGTGTGTGTGTGTGTATCTGTGTTTGTATATGCAAATCGTGTGTGTGTGTGTGTGCACATGTTTGTGCATGCATGACTGTGTGTGTGTGTGTGTGTGTGTGTGTGTGTGTGTGTGTGTGTGTGTGTGGGAGGGAGAGGGGGTAGCGTGGGGCTTAAAAGAGCAAATTGGCAGTAAATAATGGATGCAGTTTTGGCACATTTCACATTTGTAGCAGAGGAAATAACAAGATCAAGCACACAGACTTCACATGCCACACAACTCCCCAGCTCTCGCAGCACTGGCCACACACACGTGTGTGTGTGTGTGTGTGTGTGTGTGTGTGTGTGTGTGGAGGGTGTTCATGAGACATGGTGGATGTTGTTGAGAATGAGACACAGAAAGCAAAAGCCAAACATAGAGAGAGAGAGAAAGAGAAAGAAAGAGACAGAAAGAGAGAGAAAGACAGAGAGAGAAAGAGAGAGAGAGAGAGAGAAAGCAAGTTGAGAGAGAGAGTTGGCTTATTGACAGACACGAAACTCCAGCTGTAGACCACAGCATCATGATGAAAATCTACACCACCTCTAAAATGACCTCACCAATCACGGATCAGGAAGAAAACGACAATGAAATCCTGTCCGTCTTTATCAGCCCTCTGATACTCTCTCACAAATCACTCTTTTGCCCTCATCATCGGTACCAACTACACACACACACACACACACACACAGAAAATGAAAAATCCCATTAATATGTCTATGTTTTTTGTTGAAGGATTATCTTCAATGTCATATGACAGAGCAGCTTCTTAACATTCCTCTTTCGCAACACCCCCAAACACAACTCTAGTGGAGAGAAGAGAAGAGGAGAGGAGAGGAGAGGAGAGGAGGGAGAGGAGAAGAGAGGAGAAGAGAGGAGTTGTTTATTTCATAATCAGTCATTGCGCAGGCTTGGATGTGACCACTTAGAGAAAGCTTCATCTGCTTTTAATTACATTACATAGGGGAGAGGGAGAGCAGGGCATCTATTACAGCAGACATGCATGCAGCCGGAGCACCACACATCAGTTACCACGGTGACAGAGCGCTGTAATCCCCTAATGAAGCACAATTAGCAGGAAACAATTTTGCATTCCGACGGAGAGGGAGGAGGTGGAGGGGTGACAGAGAGAGGGTGGGTGGGGGAAAGTCTGCCTCTGTATCTACATCTCGCCCTCCTCTCCTCATAGCAACCAGCATCTCCCTTTTTTTTTGACTCGTTGGTCTGCGTCTGTGGTTTGCTTGTCTGCGGAGTCCAGACTGTGGCTGCACATGGAGCTCTCTCTCTCTCTCGGCCTGCCACATACAAGGTCTCTGGGACCTGAAACAGTATCTGTGTCCTGACTCTCTGATACTGTATATATGTGGGTTTCGTCTGGACCATGGATACCTCTCCTCCCTCCCCCTCCTTATCAACGCCTCACACCTCCTTCTTACCTCTGCCCTCCTTCCCCTTAACCCTCCCTCTCTCTATCCAACTCTCCATCTCTCCCTCTCTCATCCAACTCTCCATCCCTCCCTCTCTCTATCCAACTCTCCATCCCTCCCTCTCTCTATCCAACTCTCCATCCCTCCCTCTCTCTATCCAACTCTCCATCTCTCCCTCTTCTCTTCCTTTCTTCATCTCTCTCCCCTCCCCAGTTATCTCCGTCTCTCATCTTTTCTCCACACCCACACACACACACACACACACACACGCCTACCTCTCTTTGGCTGCTAGTCCCTGAAGCCCACCTTAGCGAGCTAAAAGAAGCTCTAAATCAATTAGGGCCTTCAAACCCCATAAAGCGCCGGCCTTCTGAAGCCCACCAAAAAGATTATTGGCAAATGAATACAGATTTGTATCGAACAAGCTCGCCGAGAGTACATTTGCATCCTCTCATTTCCCTCTCACTCTCTCTCTCTCTCCTCTCCCTTTTCATCCCCCTCTCTCTCTCTCTCTCTCTCTCTCTCTTCCTGCCCTAGTCTGTGGGGACGACAGACTCCTCTATCCTTCCATCGCCCCCCTCCTACCCCTCCTTCCTCCTCATCCCTCTGTCTCTCACTCTTTCTCTCCGCCCTTCAACGCAGGCCCATCGATTTTTGAATTTCACTGCAATATTAAATAATTAATATACTTGCCAAGATGGATGTTTTACATTAGCCCAATATTAGGTTATCAATCAAACTCCACTTGGTTTAATGTAATAATATTGAAAAAGTGTCAGGGGCTGTTCATTCAATTTGTAGTTGAGGGAGAGCGAGATAGTAATGTTTGGTGTTCCACGGGGCCGGACAGCACAGAGTGGCTAGTTCTACAAGCAGGGGAGAAGATTAAACACACACACACACACACACAGAGAATAGATGACCTCGAACCACCATCTGAAGGCAAGGCCATAGGATTCCAATGTGTTGTAATAACTGTATTTATGTGTGTGTATGCTGTGTGTGTGTCTACTGTATTATGTTTGTGTGTGTGTGTGTGTGTGTGTGTGTGTGTGTGTGTGTATGTGTGTACTGCAAATGTGTGTGTGTCCTGCATGAGTGTGTGTGTGTGTGTGTGTGTGTGTGTGTGTGTGTGTGTGTGTACTGCAAATGTGTGTGTCCTGCATGAGTGTGTGTGTGTACTGTATGAGTGTGTGTGTGTATACTGTGTGTGTGTACAGTATGTGTACAGGCAGAGTGAGTGTGGCGGTGGCTGAGCTGGGGCCTCCTGCTGGGCTCATGGCACCAGCCCGCAGATCCCCCACAGACAAGGCCAACGAGGAGACACACGCCACTGCCAACACACATATCTTTCGCACACACACACATACAATACGCTATCAATACCTGCACGCATACACACGTGCACAGGACACACAATAACGGACGCAATCAAAAAACAAAAAACACAATACGACTTACGGGGCACAAACACACAAACGCATGTACACGCCCTAAAACCATATACAAATCACTGAACCATAACTCCCTGGTGACATAAGTTATGCAATAAAAGTATCAAACGTAACAAAAGCGTCCAGTTCAAGCCAGTCAGTAATGGCAACAATGGGCACACTTGTTCGCTGGATTCTAACACTCTGCCCATGGCAGCTGTATCCTTTGGTCCTCTCTCTGCTCCACAAGTGGCAAATCCATACCCAGATATATCCATCCTTGCTCAGAGTTATTAAAACCCATTCAGACTTCAGAGACCAGAGCGTCTGACTCTGGGTGACCTCAACACACCCATTACGCAACACTACACTACATAGGACAACACATTCCACACTTAGCAACACTACACTACATAGGACAACACATTCCACAACACTACACTACAAAGGACAACACATTCCACACTTAGCAACACTACACTACAGAGGACAACACATTCCACACTTAGCAACACTACACTACAGAGGACAACACATTCCACACTTAGCAACACTACACCAGAGAGGGTTCAAGCGGAGCGAGAGGCGCAAACGTTCGACAATTTCCGCGTTCGATTATTGCATGGGGGAGGGGGGGAAATCCCCCTTTATGCAGACCAGAGTAAGCCCTTGCTGCACTAATGTCAATGGAGACTTGTGGAATTTTACCAATAAATTGGTAATTTTGTCTTTCTGGATTTGTTGAGGGTTTTTTGGAAAATTGTGTCATAATCTGTAAGTGTTTGGGATCATTTCAAGCCTAATAGTGTAATTTTTTAGTGTTCGGATTTGTAATAAAATAACTTAATATTAGACCATGCTGCCAGTTACTGTCGGTTGTTATCATGCTAGCTAGCCTCTTAGCTAAGGTAACATTTTAAACGGAGAAGTGTAATTTCTTTGAAATGACAACTAGCTGAATAACACTACTGACATTAGTTAAAGTGGATAGTTTATACTCAAGCGAATTTGCAACAGTATATTAAGTTTAAGCTAAGTCATTCAACTACTAGTCACTTGTTAGCGCATAGCTGTATTGCCATAGCTACTACCATCCACTTGTATAGCATTTTAAGCTAGCGTTAGCTAGCTAGCTAGCTCGGTTCACATGACTAATTAAATTATTCATATCATGTCCTTAAGAATGATTCATTGGTATCATACATGATTATGGACAATAATGTTTATCTGTTGTTATTGCTTATTAAGAGAGAACGTTTATTTAGTGACGTAGGGTGACACTCCCACTTATGCAGACCGGAACTGTCCCGTTTTGCTCCCATAGTAACGAATTACGTTGCTCTATCTTGCTAGTAATCAAGGATCTTTGACTACACTACATAGAACAACACATTCCACACTTATACAACAATAATAAATAATATAAATGCCATTGAATTAAAAAAAAGAGAAATGGGTCCTAAAAGTCTCCGCTCTGCAAATTGAGGAAGCCATTATCCCCTGCTTTAGAGGGGAGAGACACTCGTCACACAGGCTGATAAGGAGGCCGAGGAATTTCATACATGTCATTCAGGATGATTGAAAGGCAAAAAAGAAAATGATGGACATTGTTTATTACACCTATCAGCATACATCTGCATCAAAAACAACCACTTCAAAAACAGCAATAAAGTCAACACTTGTGGTACACCATCACACACAAACACACGCGCGCACACACACACACACACACACGGAGGAAAAGGAAAGATATTCCATTCTATCATCAACTGAGCTGCACACAAACAAAGCCCAACAGCAAACCCATGGTGTGGGGAAAACAGGAGGAAGAGGAGAGAGGAAGAAAAGAGAGGAAGAGGAAGAGGAAGAGGAGAGAGGAAGAAAAGAGAGGAAGAGGAGAGAGGAGAGAGGAAGAGAAGAAGGAAAAGGGAAGAGGAAGAGGAAGAGAGGAAGAGGAGAGAGGAAGAAAAGAGAGGAAGAGGAAGAGGAGAGAGGAAGAGAGGAAGAGGAGAGAGGAAGAAAAGAGAGGAAGAGGAAGAGGAAGAGGAGAGAGGAAGAGGAGGAAGAGGAGGAGGAAGAGGAGAGAGGAAGAGGAAGAGGAAGAGGGGAGAGGAAGAAAAGAGAGGAAGAGGGAAGAGGAGAGAGGAAGAAAAGAAGAGGAAGAGAAGAGGAAAGAGGAGGAAGAGGAGGAAGAGAGGAAGAGGAGAGGAAGAGAAGAGAGGAGACTTCCCTTTTGAGGGCCCCGTCACAGGCGCAGTACAGAGGAAACCCCAAATGAAGCCAAATCAACACAGAGGCTGCTAGAAGGACAACAAGAAAGAATAGAAGTGAAAAGACAAGAGAAAAAAGACAAGAGAGGGAATAGAGAGAGAAAAGAAAGAAAAGAAAAAGACAAGAGAGGAATAGAACAGGAGTAAAAAAGGAAAGAAAGAAAAGAAAAGGAAAAGAAAAGACAACACAAGGAGAGATGGATGAGAGGAGAAGAAAAGGAGGGATGGAGAAGAGAGAAAAGGAGAAAGCAGGAGAGAAGAAGAATGAGGTTGGCCTGTCGGCCAGCAGCCGTGAGCGAGCGGTGAGCGCCATCTGACAAAGTGTTTACGCCGGAGCGGAGCGGCTTTCCCGTAAGGAGGCCATTATTTAGCCGGCCTTAATTAAGAGAAGAGAGGCCACACAGGTCTGAGTGTGAGCAGCGCTGCAGGTCAGTGCCAGCCGCTAGACACACGCTCGATACCGCAGCGTACCGCTGGACAGGGCTGCCATATCAGTCACGGGCAACAGCAACTGACTGACGTGTGTGTGTGTGTGTGTGTGTGTGTGTGTGTGTGTGTGTGTGTGTGTCCAACTATGTGTATTCTTTTAAGCAAATGTTTCTGTGCATGGCTTTGTGTGTGCTCGAAGGGCTTTCTGTTGTATAAGTGTGAGTGCAGTGCAGTGTGTGTGCATTTACATGTGTGTGTGTCCCAGGCGTCCGCAGGATGCCCGTCTTGCAGCGCGTGTGCGTGTTCGTGTGTGTGTGTGTGTGTGTGTGTGTGTGTGTGTCCATGTGTGGGTTTGTGTGTGTCTGTGCATGTGTGTACTGTACATGCGTTCGTGTGTGTTCGTGCATTCATAAGTGAGCGTGTGTGTGTGTGTGTGTGTGTGTGATCCCTCACCATCTTGTGGCCCTCATGTCTGTATCATTATCCTCCTCTCTCTCTGAAGGCCATCATTCTGTTCATCAGTGTAATGTCTTTCTCTCCCTCCCTCCCTCCCCCCCTCTTTCTCCCTCCCTGCCCCCCCTCCCTCTCTTTCTCTTTCTCTCTCTCTCCCTCCCTCTCTTTCTCTTTCTCTCTCTCTCCCTCTCTTTCTCTCTCTCTCTCTCTCTCCCTCTCCCCTTTCATCATGCCCTTTGCTGCAGGTAGCCCACAATTAATTAAATCCACAGCTCCACATGAATTGTCATTTTGTGGTCCAGTTTGAAATAATTGCATTAGGTCTCAGGGTCCTCTCTCTCTCCTTCTCCCCCTCTCTATCCCTCTCTCTCTCTCTCTCTCTCTCTCTCCCTCTCTCCCTCTTGCTCCTCTGTTCTTCTCTGCCGTGAGTCCCCCGTACTTGACATGGCGGAGATGAATATCTTGAGTGGGTCACGGGCCCAGACTGGGGAAGTTCTAATGCTGCTGCAGTGCTTTGATTTCCTGCCGTACAGAGGGACCCATTAGACCAGCGCTCATCAGCCATGCATTACTGACACAGACAGAGCAGAGCAGAGCACGAGCACACACACACACACACACACACACACACACACAGACAGAAGTACAGACACACACACAGACAGAGACAAGTACAGACGGACAGACAGACAGACCGATACCCAGAGAGACGCACCTTGAAAAGCACCCCTGTCTGCATGCGAGTGTGTGTGTGTGTGTGTGTGTGCGTGTGCATATGTGTGTGTGTGTGTGTGTGTATGTGTGTGTGTGTGTGCGCGTGTGCATATGTGTGTGTGTGTGTGTGTGTGTGTGTGTGTGTGAAAAAGTTTGCCCAGCCCTGCACTATGGCATTTCACCTCTGCAGTGTAGGCTATGGGACACGGCTGTGGAGGCTGTGCTTGTTAGAATGAATTAAACTCATTCACATGTAGAGGGGGACGACCATGAGAAACTGGACAGCTGAAAGGTTGTCATGTCCGAGTCATGTGCAATGACTATCAGAGAGGAAGACAGAAGAAGACTACCACATGGATAAGAGATAGATAGATACTTTAATAGATAAGAG
>NC_063203.1:23003244-23018244 GCF_017589495.1 Alosa alosa | reverse complement strand
ATAACACACACACACCTACACACAATACACACATTGGTGCATGACACACAGACACACACTCTCTCACACACTCACACACAGACACACACTCTCTCACACACACACACACACACACACACAAGCGCAACACATCTGGGGCAGAACCAGACACAGCCAAACATGCAGCCTATGACATTGGATCAGAAACACCCCGCTGATGAGCGCCTAGCAGTTCAAACCCTGTTTATTAACCGGCGCGATATGGTCCTCGGCTGCATCACACGGCCTCCTTTAATTCCATCATCAGCATCGCCCACACCGCCCTCCACATGGAGAAACACACACCGCCGACAGACCTCGCTTAGGTGGAGGAGGGAAGAGGAGAGGAAAGGAGGGGAGGGAAGGAGGGAGAGAAAAGGAGAGACGAGAAGAGGGGAGGGAGAGGAGGAGGAGGAGGAGGAGGGTATGGGGCTGCTAATATTGCAAGCTCGTTGGTGAGCATTAGTGCTGTTTTATCAGCCGCCAAATGTGATTTCATATGTCCTGCTGTCACAGTGTGAGCAGAACGGATGAGAGAAAGAGAGAGATGGGGGGGAGAGAGAGAGAGAGAGAGAGAGAGAGAGAGAGAGAGAGAAAGGAAAGGGATAACTATATTACAGGCATGAAGCGCGAGAAACAAGCAGAGAAGTGCAGGCATTAACCCAGCGGATAAATTAACTACCCGTAGAGAAATCAAAAGAAAGAGGTATGAACAGCCAGCCAACAGAATTAGAGCCAGGGGATAAGAGATGGAGGGAGAGACAGAGATAGAGAGAAAAAGAGGGAGAAAAGAGAGGGAGAGATAGAGAGAAAGGGGGAGAGAACGATTTGGGGAGTATGAGAGCGAGAGATGGAGAGAAAAAAACGGAGAAAGAGAGAGAGAGAGAGAGAGAGAGAGAGAGAGAGGTAGAGAGAGAGAGAGAGAGAGAGAGAGAGAGAGAGAGAGCGTGAGAGAGAGAGAGAGAGAGAGAGAGGTAGAGAGAGAGAGAGAGAAAGAGAGAGAGAGAGGTAGAGAGAGAGAGAGAGAGAGAGAGAGAGAGAGAGAGAGAGGAGAGAGAGAGAGAGAGAGAGAGAGGTAGAGAGAGAGAGAGAGAGAGAGAGAGAGGTAGAGAGAGAGAGAGAGAGAGAGGGCCTGTTTGGGCTGCCGCCACCGAGGCTGCCGCTGTGACCCCACTGTATGTATACAGAATTCACACGCCGCTATGGGTCTTTTACACACACTGGACTCTAGCTGAGTGGATACGGGCCGAGTGCTGTGGGACACAAAGGAACAACACAAGTCTGAAATGACACTGATCCTGAGTAAACCTAACTAACATGCACAAGGCACTCATTATTATTACATTAATTTCCATACAGCCAGAAATGCAATGACACCAGTGTCATGCTTTCAGTGGGTTTAAACTGAGAAAAATAAAGTAATTTGCATAATAAACAGACATTTAGGTGAAATGAAAGCCAGTGAGCACAACACAGGGACACATTAACATGGGGGCAAATGCAGCTTCACAGCTGACCTGTGTCACAGTAACTGCCCCACAGTAACTGCCCCCTCCAGAGGCCACCTTTCCAGAGGCTACACATCCTCCTGACTATCTGACCATCTCTGTTACTTAGACAATAGAAACATTTCATTCAATAGAGATTCACTGCTATAAGCCAGAGGTGGTGAATACACAGGGAACACTTAACAGGGAAGCACTTACAAAGATGCTCACTGATTACCTAATTATGTGAACAAACCTTGCATGTTGGACCGAGCTCAAATATATCTTTTGACAACTATAAGAGGGAGGGATAGAGAAGCCCAGAGAGAAAAAGAGAGATGGGAAAAATAGAGAGATGAGTGTGGAGAAAAAAAAAGAAGAGAGAGAGAACAGGTTTTGTTGACAAGCACATTTCCATAACCCTCTTAAATCTGCAGGGCTGACTGTCATGTTGGGTTTTCATAACCTCCTGCTCCAAATCATCCTGCCTTCATCCTCTTCCCCTCTTGCTCTCTCTCTCTCTCTCTCTCTCACTTTATCTCTCTCTCCTTTACATTCTCTCTCTCTATAAACCAGCCACAGCCAGGAAAATTAACACCCAACACTACTCCCATCACACTATTCCACCTAGGACACAACCATAAAATGCATGTGTGCATGTGCATGTGTGTGTGTGTGTGTGTGTGTGTGTGTGTGTGTGTGTGTGTGTGTGTGTGTGTGTGTGTGTGTGTGTGTGTGTCTGTCATGGAGGCACTGATTATGTGTTATGGGGGAGATGAGGCGGTGTGGGGGGTGGGGGGGTTGCAGTGCTAGGCAACATGGCCTGGATCTCCCAAATCTAATTGGATTGTGGCAGATTTTATTTGGCCGAGCCTGGGTCCTGTCATCAGAATCCAGGCTTGGCTTCGAACACCCCACGTGTGTGTGTGTGTGTGTGTGTGTGTGTGTGTGTGTGTGTGTGTGTGTGTGTGTGTGTGTGTGTGTGTGTGTGTGTGTTTATGCGTAACACTTACACATATATTCTCAGTATGTAAACTACATCTTTTTGCGCATTCAAATAAAATGTTAAAAATGCTACAAGTCTGGCAAAGACTACACAATGAAATCGTACTCTTCGTCTCCTCTGAAGCCAACGGCGTGAGTGTGTGAGTGTGTGTGTGTGTGTGTTGGTTTAACTACTTCTAATGGCTAACCAGATTACAGAGCGCACTAAGTGGATTGTCACAGCTCTCTATCTCTCGCTTGGGGTGTCTCTACCGCGATTAGCTGAGGCCAGACCCAGATCCCTCGACACACACACACACACACACACACACTTATCCCCCAAAAAGGCCATATTAGAGTGACACATTCAATGTTCAACACCAGGAGTTAATATTTGACACAATGAGTCAACAATCATATTATAAGACCACTATGGGTTTCTGTGTGTGTGTGTGTGTGTGTGTGATAGAGGGAGATGGAGAGAGAGAGAGAGAGAGGAGAAAGAGAGAGAGTGAAAGCAAGCAAGAGAGAGCATTTTGCTCCCAAAGCCGAGATTTTTCATGATGCAAAAACAGAGAGACCAGAGGTCTGTTGATCCAATGAAAACAGATAAATAAAATCAACAAATAAACAAATAACTATAAATTGTATCAAGAGGCAAATGCAGGATACTCAAAATGAGCGCATCTCTTCCAAACCCCATTATATTTATATCTCTTTCACACACACAAACACACACACACAAACACACAGCAAAAAAGTGTGCCGTCTTGCATCCAAACACGGACACACACACATACAAACATACAAACATACAAACACACACACACATCACGGAGCTCACTTCTGTAAACTCATATCGGGGTAAATTTATGAAGGAGCGCTTGTTCCTTCCCCTTGTCTGATCCGTGCTCATCAGTGCCTTAGAGCAACAGGAGACAGATCTAACGGTTACTAACTCAGCCCAGAGCAAAACACACACACACACATACACAGAGCCACACACATACACACACACACACACACACACACACACACACACACACACACACACACACACACACACACACACAGACCCACACACATGCACACACACACACACACACACACACACACACACACACACACACACACACACAGACCCACACACACAGACACACACACACACACACACACACACACACACACACACACACACACACACACACACACACACACACGCACACAGACCCACACACATACACACAGACCCACACACATACACACACACACAGAGACACACACACATACACACATACACAGACCCACACACACACATACACACACACATACACAGACCCACACACATACACACACACACACACACACCCACAGACCCACACACACAGACCCACACACACACACACACACACACACACACAGACCCACACACACACACACACACACACACACACACACACACACACATACACACACACACATAGACACACACACAGACCCACACACACACACACACACCCACACACACACACACACACACACACAGACCCACACACATACACAGACCCACACACATACACACACACACACACACACACACACACACACACACACACACACACACACATACACACACACACATACCCACACACATACAGACCCACACATACACAGACCCATACACATACACAGACCCACACACATACACACATACACACACACATACACAGACACACACACACACACACACACACACACACACACACACACACACACACACAGACCCACACACACACTGACACATGCACAGACCCACACACATACACACACACACAGAGACCCACACACATACACAGACCCATACACATACACAGACCCACACACATACACATACACACACACATACACAGACCCACACACATACACACAGACCCACACACACATACACACACACACACACACAGACCCACACATTACACACACACACACACATACCCACACACATACACACACACACACACACCCACACACATACACACACACACACAGACCCACACACATACACACAATACACACAGACCCACACACATACACACACACCCCACACACACACACACACACAGACCCACGCACATACACACACACCCAGACCCGCACACATACACACACACACACACAGACCCATATACATACACACACACACACACACACACACACACATAAACACACACACACACACACACACACACACACACACTTAAAATAAAGAGAGAATTACACCCCTTTAGAAGTCTTCTCTCTGTGCTCTCTGCTCTTTGGGCAAGCAGGCCCAGTTAGTCAGAGTTTTCCTGCTGAGTTGAAGTGTTTGCCTCAGGAGTGAAGGAGGGGTGTGTGTGTGTGTGTGTGTGTGTGTGTGTGTGTGTGTGTGTGTGTGTGTGTGTGTGTGTATGAGAGCAAGCTACCCAATGAGGCTGTGTGCTTTTAACTGAGTCTTTCATCATTACATGTGCTGTTAAAAACTGCTAAATTATAGTATGTCAAAAGGCTAGAGTTCTCCTCTCTTTCATCCCCTCTCTCTCTCTCTGTCTCCCTCTTCTCTCTCTGTCTTTGTCTCTAACTATCATTCTCGTGTGTTTTCATGTAAATGGGCTGTCGGACCTCCAGAGAGGAGTGTGTCTTGAGGGGTTGGTCAATTGGTAGCCTTGCATGCAGGCCCACTCCAGCAGATCGCCTCCCTAATCTACCCACCCACACACACACACACACACACAAAACCATCCACCATGCCCTGTGGCTTTACAACCTCTCACACACACACACACACACACACACACACACACACACACAGAAGATTCATTGATTTAATTCGATGCAAAGACAATTTAGCAGTTCTCTGGTGTTTGAAGCTGCCTCTTGGCCCAGACACAGCCTAAAGAGCTACTGAAAGAAGTTTTCTATTCGTACACACACACAACGCATGCAAACACACCAGTAAACACAAAACATAAGGGGTGTGTGGGTGTGTGTCAGTGTTCAATGTTAGCTGCTATACAAGGGCGATATTAGTGTGTGTGTGTGTCTCCCTGTAATGAGCGGTTGCTGTAATGTGCTAACGGAAGCGCCTAAAACAGAATCAGAGGGAACACGCACGTGCATGCACACACACATACACACGCACACACACATACACACACAAACACACTCTCCACAGAGCAAAAGTCATCAAAACAGCCCAGCTATCTTGGGCTAACAAACTCCCCCACCCTCCCAAAAGAGCTCTCCGTTGCCACAGAGACGACCTCACAACCTTAGAGCCGAATCTGGACTCTCGAACCCGGCCACCACTAAACAATCAGGCCGCGCAAAACCCAACCGGAGTAAGAAGGTGGAGTTGACTGGACCATCCAATCAGCACCTGTGATATAAGAGATGGAAGCAAGTGATGATGCAATAATGGGCTGATGATTCTCTTTCCGGGTCCAGTGGCTTTCAGGAGCCGCTCGTTTTCCTCCATAAACAGTAAAATAAACTAGTTTGCCCGATGTGTTTTAACCTCATTAAAACGGATTTAACAACCAGAGTATGGGTTTGCTATGCACAGGTTCACATCATCAGTCCAATAGGGCACAGGAGACAAATGTATGAGGGCAGAAAAGTCATATGACGGGGGAGCTGTGTGACAAGTGGCTACTTCCAGGCTGCGTATGGGCCAGGGTTCCATTCCAACTCGTGGCCAAATCACATCTACATTTCCAAATCACATCTACATTTCTCTCATCCCAACTCACTTCCTAGAATTCGTCACTGTCCTATCTAAATAAAGGTTAAAAAAGGGCAAAAGCACCAAAAATATATCTTTTCATTGTCAGATAACAGAAATCATTAGGTTATAGAGTGGTGCTGCAGATAATGGTATTTGGGGCAGCAAATCACATCCAGGACTTTCCTATCCAGAGGTGCTTTCAAATTCGAAAAACATAGGTGAACGTTTGCGGACAGTTTTTGTGAATGTCTGCCAACACATGCAGACATTCACATGCAAAAATATGCACATGCAAAACTTTGTACAAACATACACCCTCACCAGCCATTTAGCCTATGCCACCAGAGCAAGGCCACAGGGTGTGAATCTGTGTGTGTGTGTGTGTGTGTGTGTGTGTGTATGTGTGTGTGTGTGTGTGTGTGTGTGTCTGCAGTGTGCTGCTCCATTGGGATGCTTGCTCATGAAGCTACGGCCCTGAGCTGCCTCCTTACTTCCTGGTGGGCTGATAAATGTTTAATGAAGACACCACCACACACACGCACACACACAGGGCTTGGTGTCAGGCCCCCCGCTATGCAAGAAACCCCCTTTCATCCTGCCACATGTACAACGCACCCCACCCAACAAATGCACTGCACAACCTGGATGCAAATCCGCCATGCTGATGGATGGGTGTGTGTGTGTGTGTGTGTGTGTGTGTGTATGTATGAGGTGAAACCTAAAATATTTCCTTGACAACGGGCAAAAAGGCAAAGGTGTGCCAGCTGTCAGAAGAAAACAAAGGAGTACAACAGATATAAAGTGAGAGGGGGAGGAGAGAGAGGAGGGAGGGAGGGATGGAGAGAGAGAGAGAGAGGGAAACAGGGGGGTGGGGGGAGGGAAGGGGTAAAAAGCCAAAAGCGGAGTGTTTTATTCACGTACCTGGAACTCCTCAAACGCTTTAGCGCTCCAAGAGACGCACGCCTAGAGTGCAACAAAACTCCACTGTGGGGCACGCCACACACACACACACACACACACACACACACACACATACATACACAGACAAGTGCGCACGAGTGTGTGTGTGTGTGTGTGAGCACTTAACAGCCACCTGGAGCTGGTTAGCACTTGTCTTTGATCGGCCCTGTCAGCTCACTCTGCACACATACGGGAGGGAGGAAGGGAGAGAGAGAGGGAGGGAGGGAGGGAGGGAGAGAGGGAGAGAGAGAAAAAAAATGGGGGGCAGACAGAAAAACAGAAAAGCAAGAGAGAGAATGGAGAGAGAGAGAGAGAGAGAGAGAGAGAGAGAGAGAGAGAAAGAGGCCATGCTAACAATTAAAACAGCAAAGCAGCAATCATATCAATCAGACTCTGTTAGCCTCCATCACCAGCTCAGCACTAACGACCAGATACAACTCACGAGGGCAGTCATGGAGGCAGGACAGAGGAGAGAGAGAGAGAGAGAGAGAGAGAGAGACTGAAGAAAAAAATATGTGAAACAGAATGCAAGTGAAAAGAGAGTAACCGCAGCAAGCAGGTGGACTGGATTAAGACTGAGGCACTTGCAGGGAGGATACGAGAGAGAGAGAGAGAGAGAGAGAGAGAGAGAGAGAGAGAGAGACACTGTAAGAGTATAAGAGTATGGCAGTATCATGATAATGATATAAGAGTATGACAAGTATCTGGCGATGTGTGTGTGTGTGTGTGTGTGTGTGTGTGTGTGTGTGTGTGTGTGTGTGTGTGTGAGAGAGAGAGGGAGAAAGAGAGACACAGTAAGAGTATAAGAGTATGACAGTATGCGTGCACATGTGTGTGTGTGTGCGCGTGTGTGTGTGTGTGTGTGTGTGCGTGCGTGTGTGTACGAGAGCATAACAGAGAGTAAAAGAGAGGGTATACATATGTATATGAGTGTGAATGTGTGTGTATGTGCAATTGACAGTGTGTGTGTGTGTGTGTGTGTGTGTGGGTGATATCTGTACTAGCCCCTGTGGCTCAAGCCTAACGATCTCCCAGCTGGACGGCTCACTGCCCCACACAGCTAATTACCCCACCGCACAGATAACTCCATTTACACTCACCCTGCAGGACACACACACACACACACACACACACGTGAAGTCTGTCTGAGGTTTACAAACTGATGAAGGCATCAAATTAAAACTGTAAACAAATAAACAAAAGGCATTGCACAAATTCAACACACAGACAAACACATAAATACCCACTAACTAACACACACACACACACACACACACACACACAATCATATATGGTCGATCTCTCTCTGACGCACACACACATATAAAGTGGGGTCAGGTTAAAGCAGAGATCAGTATCTCTGCCTTTAGGATATTAAAGCCTTAATCACAAAATGGGGAGAGATAGACAACTGGCCAGCCCCATCTCTCTCTATATCTCTCTTTGAATGTGTGTGTGTGTGTGTGTGTGTGTGTGTGTGTGTGTGTGTGTGTGTGTGTGTGCGTGAGTCCGCATCTCAAATATTGGGCGATGTGTATCTGAGAAAGTTTAAATTAAGTAATAACTGTATAAAGAATAAATAACAATAAATAAATACATGATTGCCGAGTATTTCATATATGTCTTTATATGTGTGAGTGAGGTGGGTGGCAGAGGCTTAAGGTCCTGTACACACACACACACACACACACACACACACACAGTACATAGACACAGTACATACACACAGTACATACACACAGTACATACACACCAGAGGAGAACAGGGTTTTGGGACTCCCACCTGCCTAACCGATCCATCTGGCTAGTCTGACACCACGACAAGCTCCAACTCAGTTTGACTGACAGCTTTGGCTGCCCCCATCACATTACCCCATCACCCAATCAGATTAGGGCCTGGCCGTGGGGGCGGGCTGGGCCAGGGGGATCGGGGGGAACAAGCTTAGGCTGCGCCGCAGCTCCATATTACACCTGGAGCAATGACATCAGGTGCCCCCACAGGTACACCTGCTCCTCACAAACACACATGCCGGGGACACACTGGATCTCCATACACATACACCCAAATACTAGACATGTTCATTCACCCAGAGAGAGAGGAGAGAGAGAGAGAGAGAGAGAGAAAGGAGGGAGGAGGGGAGGAGGGAGGGAGGAGAGAGAGACAGGAGGGAGGGAGGGAGAGAGAGGGGAGGGAGAGAGAGACAGGAGGGAGGGAGGGAGGGAGAGAGGGAGGGAGAGAGAGAGACAGAGGGAGGGAGGGGGAGAGGGAGGGAGAGAGAGAGACAGGAGGAGGTAGGGGAGAGAGGAGGAGAGAGAGAGACAGGAGGGAGGGGGGGAGAGAGAGGAGGGAGAGAGAAAGGAGGGAGGTAGGGGGAGAGGGAGGAGAGAGAGAGACAGAGGGAGGTAGGGGAGAGAGGAGGAGAGAGAGAGACAGAGGGAGGTAGGGGGAGAGGAGAGAGAGAGAGAGACAGGAGGGAGGGGGAGAGAGGGAGGGAGAGAGAGAGACAGGAGGGAGGGGGGGGAGAGAGGGAGGGAGAGAGAGAGACAGGAGGGAGGGAGGGGGCAGTACTGTATGATGCATGAGGGTTTGTCTTTGTTTTCTTTCCTATATATACTACTAACTATCTGTAGCTTGTCATTACAAATGCTTTGGCAATACAAAGTGTATTTTTACCATGCCAATAAAGCTCTGTTCAATTATTGAATTATTATTATTGAATTAAATTACAGAACATTAAATTACAGGAGTGAGTGAGTGAGTGAGTGAGAGAGTGAGAGAGTGAGAGAGTGAGAGAGTGAGAGAGAGAGAGAGAGAGAGAGAGAGCAGAATATTAAATTCCATCTGCGCATGTTAGTGCAAGGAATTTTGGTAGCTTGTTTTGATGCCGAAACTTGGCAAACATAGCGAAAAGTGTGGCAAAAAGTTTCCACTTCTAGAGTGAAGACGAGGTCAATTTATTTATGTATTAAAACCTGAAAGTTTAAATTTGAAGATGGAATTTATGGGTGGGTGAAAGCCTTGTATGCTCAACAGACACAGATTTTGCGCACACTGCTGACAGATGAAGAATCGGTGAACCCCTCAAAGCAGCCTATTAGGCTAAGGCTAAAATGCAAAACAATAGCGGCTCTAATCTGGCCAAATTCACCTATTTTGCGGTCATGAATGAAATTCAGGGACAGAGAGCATGGAGAGGTCATGAGGCAGACACTAACTTCTACTGCACCTTGCTGCACATTACATGTTAATCAGCATTATTATGCTGATTAACATGTAAACAGGATTATTCAGTTTCTGCCAAACATGGAAACATCTTATTTTGAACATTGTCATAACCTGAATATGGTCCTTATTCAGAATATGGTGTGCATGGAAACGTAGTCACTGAAAGCAAAAGAGATTTAACCTACCTGTGTTACATCAGAGTGTGTGTGGTGTGTTTGTGTGTGTGTGTGAGTGTGTGTGTACGTGTGTGTGTGTGTGTGTGTGTGAGTACAGGTGAGGATGCGTACAATTAGTGTGAGGATCAAAGAGGGTGAGAGAGAAAGAGGGAGTAAAATGAGATTTAAAAGAGTGCACACAGAAAGAGAGATAGGATGGTTAGAATGGGAGGAAAGAGAGAGAGAGAGAGAGAGGGAGAGGGAACATTTCTTACGCCTTGGCTTTGTCTTCCCTCTCCTTGGCTTTCTCCTTCTCAAGCCCTCAGCCTCTTCGCTCTCTCGGCTCGCGGCTCTCTCTCTCGGCTCATTTATGGCGATTGCTGGCCTCTCGGCTGGGCGACTCTTCGCTGACCGGCTGCGCTCTTTCTGTCGACTATGGGACCTTCTGTGGCGGGAGTGAGACCTGACCTGGTTATGCACGCATCGCAAGACACACACACACACACACACACACACACACACACACACACACACACAAAAACAGAAAAGATAGAATCAGGCTGTGTTCTCATTTAATGTTAATGGGCGCAGCCATATTGGAAATTCGAAGTCAGGGTGCTCGGGGTTAGAACAACCTGACAAATAAGAATTGCAACTTCAGGGGGCGTTCCAATTGCAACTTCCTGCTCATAACTGGGAAATACGACTGGGAAAACGACTTACGAGTACAACTGAAACGCAGCATGACTATAAGTTTTACAGACCTGCCTTATCAAGATTACCGGTCCACATTTTGTCCATCAACCTCTGAATCTGTTTCAGCTCTGCTCTGGCCCTGATCCGGCTCTGTTGTGGCCCAGATCTGTCCCTGACCTGTCCCAGTGTCAGCGGTTCTGTGTGGGACGCGGAGTGCAGTGTTGCAGGCCTGCTGCTGGATCAATGGCTCCAGTCAATGGCCCAAAGACAGTCTGATTTACGAAGCCACTTACAGGACGTGCACCCCTCTCACCCGCACTCCCACCTGGCCACACACACACTCGCAACTACCTGGAGAGGAGATACACACACACACACACACACGCACACATGCGCACACACGCACACGTGCACACGCACACACACACTCCAGAGCATGGAGTAGGGAAGACTTATGACTGTAAGGTTGTGGTCGTATTGATTTCGATAAGTCATTTTCTAAATCAAACTGCAAAGCAATGGCGTCTTAGGGAGACAGGAACAGTTACGCACTAAGCCAAGAGGAGCCTCTCTCCCTCCTCATAACTCAGGCAGCGCCGGCTCCCAGCCACCTCCCAGGCTCCTACCATCACAACCATACAGAACCACTCTGCTCCCAGCCAGGCCCTACCGTCAGTGATACAGAACCAGTCTGCTCCCAGCTAGGCCCTACCATCACAATCACACAGAACCAGTCCGACTCAATCAGCACAATTTGAACGCAGCATATTCATTACTTAGAAATATCAATCAGTAAAATTAGAATTGTCTAAAAAGGTAAAACTACTGCATGAAAAAAAATGAAATGTATATGTTAGATGCATGAACTGTTTGCCAATCACTCAAAAAGGATCTTATATCTATCGAATCAACGCAGCAGCAAAACACACACACAAAAACACACACTCTCACTCATAAACAACCCTGCAGAACACACAGAAACAAAACGAACCCGTGCAGATTAAAATAAAAGAAGTGTGTGTGTGTGTGTGTGTGTGTGTGTGTGTGTGTGTGTGTGTGTGTGTGTGTAAGATATATATGCAAACGGAGAGCAAAGGCATCTGCTGAGCTGTTTTTAGAGGATCTCTGAAATAATTACACTTTGCATTAAATAGCGGCGGCACCCGTTATGTGTGGCCGCTCACATCAGTTAAGCACCCCATCGCCGCCAGTAGCTGAGTCTCGCTCGACTCCACTCGGCTCTGGCCGTCATTGATCTGATCCGCGGCGCTTACGCACACACAATCGCAGCCTTAAAAAGCCCCATTTCCATATTAAATGCCATTTTTCATGCATATTAATAAGTCGTTTTGTCGTTGCGAAATCCCCCCCCCCCCTTTACGGAGGGACAGCACTTTCCCTTAATCAGAGGACGGGCCATATGGCGCTTCGAGCTCCTGCTCGGCACGTCCCAAAATAGTTAAGCGTGAATTCCTTGTTTCTCCTTTTTTCCCGTTTTTACCAACGGAATGACTGATCTGACCTTTAACTGGGAACGGGAAAGTCGATCCCGTCAGCATACCTGCACTACATCAGTCGTTTGGTCTGAGGAGGTGTTCTCTCGCTGGAGCGGGTCTATGTCAATCTAACGGGCAGGCGTTTTGACAGAAAGACAGAGCTAATGCAGCTCTACTGTTCTTGAGTCCCTGTCAGAAACAGGACTCTGAGATACTGAGACAAAACAGCTGTAAAATCTCACAAAGACGTGAATGATTTCAACTAACACATTAAAGCATGGCTGACCCTAGACATGAGTGTGTTAGCCGTTCATGTTGGCCTAAGCCCAGGTGTGTGTGGGTGCCTGCGTGTGTGCTATGCTGTATGTCTGCTTGGGCCTAGCTTTATATGCATGTTTGCCTGGGCTCAGGCACAAGTGTGTGTGTGTGCGCTGTACGTCTTTGTCTGGGCCCAGATGTGTGTGCGAGGGTGTGTGTGTGGATGTGTGTGTGTGCATGCGTGTCCTGTGCCCAGGTGTGAGTTTGTTTGTGTGTGTGTGTGTGTGTGTGTCTGTCATGTGCCCAGGCGTGTGTGTGTGCGTGTGTGTGTGTGTGTGTGTGTGTGTGTGTGTGTGTGTGTGTGTGTGTATGTGTATGTGCATGTGTGTGCCCAGGGCGGGGCGTGTGTGTGTGTGTGTGTGTCCTGGGTGTTTATCCCCTTTCCTGTGGTCTGGGCCCTCCTGCTCCGGCTGCAAATTGCATTTATGGGAGTTAATAGAGTGAGGCGGCGACGCTGCTAAATGTCAATTTCATTACCAGGCCCTCCCCACCACACATTATTAGCCCATCTAAGGCCTGCTGTAAATGTGTTAATGCAAGACGCAACAGATAAACACACACACACACACAGGGAGCGCCAGGCCTCCCACATGCCAAGTATTTTCTATTTTACATGTATTTGGTGATTATCTGTGGAGGAAAAAGGCCATCCCCTATGGCCCTGACATATATTTGTGCTTCCTTTTAAAATGAGAACCTCACCGTGGGTGTGTGTGTGTGTGTGTGTGTGTGTGTGTGTGTGTGTGTGTGTGTTCCCCCTACATCGCTCCCCTGGCCAATCCATTAAATCTGGCCATTGCGATTGGCCAGGAAAATTTTCTGTGTGAATTATCAATAAAGTAATTACCACCAGTGTGTGTCAGTGTGTGTGTGTGTGTGTGTGTGTATGTGTATGTATGTGTGTGTGTGTGTGTGTGTGTGAGTGAAAGAGAGAGAGAGAGAGAGAGAGAGAGAGAGAGAGAGTGAGCGTGTGCGCGAGAGTGTGTGTGAGCAGCGACTGTGAAAGCTTATCAGGCCCAGGCCCCCCACATGGTCGCGGATATGATCCCCCACCACAATACCACAAACACGTGCGTTTGGGTAATTATGGGTGTGTGCTGTGAAGCAGGCGGGTGTTGTATGGCTGTTATCAGTGGGTATTATGTCCCTGCTGGAAAAGTTGTCTCTTTGGGGGGAAATTGGACATTAATGACGCGCGCGTGATAGCACTACTGCTTGGAAGCACCGGCCAGGGCAGACCTGCAGCGGCCCACGCCTGCTCAACTCATTATTATTCTCCTCCTGCTCTCTCTCTCTCTCTCTCTCCCCACCTCTCTCTCTTTCTCTGTTTTACCATATCTCTCTGTTTTACCATATCTCTCTGTTTTACCATATCTTCGTCCCCTCAGACACACTGGCCATAATTAAGGTTGATGGGTGTGTACGTGTGTGTGTGTGTGTGTGTGTGTGTGTGTGTGTGTTAGTGAGTTTGGATGTGTGTGAGGAGTGTGTGAGGAGTGTGTGAGGAGTGCCAGTTTGCCTGAATGGGGCTGTTAAAGAGATACACCACCATTTGGGGAAATACGTCCTGAGTCTGGAGATGTAGCCACGTCTAGCTCCAGCCTAGCATAGATCATTGAATCGGATTAGACCATTAGCATCTCGCCCGCTAGCATAGATCATTGAATCGGATTAGACCATTAGCATCTCGCCCGCTAGCATAGATCATTGAATCGGATTAGACCATTAGCATCTCGCCTGCTAGCATAGATCATTGAATCGGATTAGACCATTAGCATCTCGCCCGCTAGCATAGATCATTGAATTCGATTAGACCATTAGCATCTCGCCCGCCAGCATAGATCATTGAATCGATTAGACCATTAGCAGCATAGATCATTGAATCGGGACCCATTAG
>NC_063203.1:22995744-22998244 GCF_017589495.1 Alosa alosa | reverse complement strand
TCATAAAATATATATATTTATTTTAAAAACGTTTTAGCCACCATACATCTCTCATATATTCTTATTTATGACTTAAACTATGGCATGGGGACACTATCAGCTGTGGGGTATGGTGTGTGTGTGTGTGTGTGTGTGTGTGTACTGCATTCAAGTGTACAAAGTGGAGCATGCATGTGACAGACAGCTGCAATGTTGGAAGTGTTTCATTCCAAGCCATGCTAGTAAAGATGTTTTCATGATCTCCACTTTAACATAGTCCTGTTCCTTTCTTCTCTCTCTCCTCATTTTCTCCTTGTCCTCTCTCCTGTGGCGTGTGTGTGAGTGAGTGTGTGTGTGTGTGTGTGTGTGTGTGTGTGTGTGTGTGTGTGTGTGTGTGTGTGTGTGTGTGTAATTAAAAAGAAACATCAACATTCTAGTCAAGACGCACAATATTACTTCAACTCTGTCGTCTGCCACCCCCCTCACACACACACGCACACACACAGAGAGAGCAGCCCAAGCGCATGTTTTGCTTTAACAGTTGAGTGTGCGGTGTGTAACTGGAAGCAGGTTTCCTCCAGGCGGAGAGGAGGGGAGAGAAGAGGTCCAGAGACAAGTGCAGATTTGGAATCTATTAGTCGGCAATTTGCTGTAGACAGCAGTGAGAGGGAGTGAGGTGCTGGCCGCTGGCTGACAGGGCTCCCCTGTCTCACACACACACACACAGATGTATATACAAACACGTGCGCACAGAGAAAGAAAGAAAGAAAGAAAGAGAGAGTTAAGAGAAAGAGGGAGGAAGAGAAAAAGAGGGAGGGAGAGAGAGAGGTACAGGGGAAGACAGAGAGATCGATGTACGGGGAGGGGGGGTAATGAGAGACAGACCGTCCCTTCTTCATGTGTCTGTCTGAGGAAAGGCAGGCGAACCCTGCCCTCAAAGGTGTGAGGTCCTGCTCCACAAGTGGCGCAAGGCAAGTGTGTGCTCATGCGCTCCGCGCATGCAAGGCAAGTAAGGCATGCAAGGCGTAGGCATCCGCTTACAAACACATATCCATCTGTTTCATAACAGACACACAGTGATGATGCGTATATTTTTTGACTGTATTTTTGTATGCTGGTGTGTCTACATGCATGTGTGTGTGTGTGTGTGTGTGTGTGTGTGTGTATGTGTGTGTGTGAGAGAGAGAGTCTGGTAGATAAGCTGTAAGATTTCCCTGGCAGCAGACAGAGCTCATCTCCCATCCTCTCGTCTCGTCCCCTCCTCTCTACCTGCTGGTGGACAGACATCTGACCTCCTGACCCCCTGGGGCCACCACGCGTCCGCGTCACGCGTCAAATGCACACACACGCACGCACGCACTCATACACACACACACACAAACACACACACACACACAGACACAGACCAGCAGGCCCCTGCAGCTTCTTCTAGCCATCTCCATCTCCGCTCCATCCCTCCTGCCAGTTACCCATAATTAGCCGACCGTTTGGGCTTTCAATGTGCCGACAAACGTCGTCGCCACTGATGACCACGACGACACCACTGCCGCAGCTGCCACCGCTAAACACGAACGTTGGCGATGCTGATTAGCGCTTAGCCGCTTCGAATCCAAACACCGCTACTGCTACTGCTACTGCTGCGGAGGCTACCATTAAAAAAAAAAAAAAAAAATAATAATAATAATAATAATAATAATAATAATAACGACGACGTTAAAGGAAAAAAAGAAAAAGAAACGGGTGCGGCGAGCAAGCGATGCAGAGCTCCGGTAATTACCGGCGCTGATCAGAAAGCGTCGGCGCCCTTCGCTCTGTACTTCACCCCGACGCGTTTCAGAACCCCGCACTTCATTACCACCGCTAATTAATACGCCATTAATTGCACAGGAAAAGCCCAGTTTACCCGAGCCTCGTCTCTAATTATCATCTTATAAATAGTTATGGTTCTAATTAATGTGTTCATTAGGCGGGGAGATCTCGGCCTCTCAAAGCGGCGCTCCCAGCCAAAAGGTTCGGCGCGCTCTTCCTGTGAAGCCTAGGCAGCCAGAAGGTGAAGCCATTCTGGTTGCGCTTGCTTTTATTTTACTACATTCAACCTCCTAATTGGCATTTAAAACCCTATTTGGATGAACTTCAAGAAGCTTAAATGGAGGTGGGGGAATGGGAGAGTGAGAGAAAGAGAGAGAGAGAGAGAGAGACAGAGACAGAGAGACAGACAGAGGAGGAGAGGAGGAAGGGTGAGATTCATTTTGTATTCATTTTCCAACAGCGTTCTATGAAAAGGGCCTCTGTCTGTCTCTCTCTCCTGCTCTCTCTCTCTCTCTCTCTCTCGCTCTCACTCTTCTCTCTCTCTCTCTCTCCTGCTCTCTCTCTCTCTATAGCTTCTCTCTCTCCTGCTCTCTCTCTCTCTTTCACTTCTCTCTCTCTCCTGCTCTCTCCTTCTGTTTCTCTCTCCCTCTGTCTATGTGCGGTGATGGCCAAGAGAAGGGAACTTTTAATAGGATGAAACAAAAAGCATTTC
>NC_063203.1:22965744-22990744 GCF_017589495.1 Alosa alosa | reverse complement strand
TAGTATAAAATCTCTTACAGCCCACCAGATCGCTCACTTAAACTAGTTCTGTACTGCTTAGATTTATACCTTAATCAATTTCATTTGATGGTCCCATCTTTGCAGAGCAAAACTTTTGTGTAAAAAGAATGAAAGGCCTGGCTTGTATTAGACACCTGTCCAGCATTTGAAAAAAAAAAATAATTGGCCTATGAATCGAGTTTTTATGGGTATTTATCCCATCAACAAATAATAGTGCGCAAGTACTGTAATACTGCAAGTCCTTCAAGTTAGTCATTGCAGGTCAGTGTTAATACAGAGTTTCTTAGGAGAGAGTAATGGGGAGAGGAGAGAGAGAGAAAAAAATAGAGAGAAAATGAGAGAGAGAGAGAATAAGGGAGAGATGGGAGAAAGAGAGAGTGAAAGTAAAGGGGAGACAGAGAGAGAGTAAAGGAGAGAGAGAGAGAGAGAAAGAGAGAGTGAGAGAGAGTGTGTACTTCAACAGCAGAGTGGAATGTGGCTGAGCTGATCAAAGGGAATGCATACATAAGACATTAATGCACAATAGGCTAATGGAGCGATCAGATACTCGTCCCTCTCTGACATTTCAGGCGGGAGAAGATCGTGCCTCGTGTGTGTGTGTGTGTGTGTGTGTGTGTGTGTGTGTGTGTGTGTGTGTGTGTGTGTGTGTGTGTCCTCTATTCATGTAATTTTCAACTGCTGGGAGAGAGGAAAACAAGTGAGAGCTGTAAACAGCGCTGCATAATCGTCCATTATTCTCATTTCAGCTGCTACTATTTGATTTGTTTATTTATTTACAGGCTGGGGTGAGGAGATGTGCACGGCAGGTGGCCGAGGAGACGCATGGGGTTGGGCCGGCGAGGGGGGGGGAGAGTAATATTTGAACTTCAACAACCCTGATCTCTTTCCCAGCAATATTTCCATGCTACTGTTATTACTTTCATCCCCATGAATAATGCCCTCTCTCCAACACTCATCCGCTGCCTTATTTTCTTCCTCCTTTTTCTTACTCCTCTCGCCTTCTCTCCTTCCATCTCTCTCTCCTCCTCTCCATCTCTCTCTCTCTCTCTCTCTCTCTGAGGTGCTGGTTTTCTATCTGTGGCTCATATGCTGTCAGTGGATCCATCAGGAGAGGCCTGTCCACTCAATCCAGCTCTGATTTATCAGCCCTGCTCCGCCAAGACTCCATAACTCGACCCAAACCCTTTTAACAAGACAGTGACGGATAGCGGCCCGGACTAGGGCAACCTGTTCCACTTACACACACACACACACACACACACACACACACACACACACACACACACACACACACACACACACACACACACACACACACACACACACATGGACACAGGACCCTCGCACACCTAGTCATTATTAGGCCCTTGCAAACAAGCTCATATACACACTGCAAACAGGCATACATACATCCTAACAGGTATTTATGTACAAGATACACACACACACACCTGCCATCATTGACAGCGACACATCTTTTTACATACACATACACACACACACGCACACAGAAATAGAATAAACATACAAACATAACACAACATGCACAATACAATCATAGCCATGCATGGACAAACAACAAGGCCATAACCATGCATGGACAAACAACAAGGCCATATAAAATGACTTGAATTAAAGAACACAAACAAGATCACACACACACACACACACACAGACACACACTGTTCCGTTGCACAGATTGCTCTCATGAAACCTGATACTAGTACAGGCCCCTATGATGTCCTTATGATGTGGGATGATTTGTTACTTAATATTCAACATGTCATCTCTGACACTGCCCCCCACACACACACACACGACACACGCACGCCAAGCGCCGCGCAAGACGCGCGCATACACACACACACACACACACACGCACACACGCACAGACGCACACACACACACACACACACACACACTCTCCCTTTAAGCCGATTACCACCGGCTTCCCTTCTTACCACATCGTCTCATTTTGTAAACAGTGATATCGGACTGTAATTCCACAACACCATCTTTCATGCTGTGTTTGTGTGACTTGTGTGTGTGTGTGTGTGTGTCTGCCATGTTGCTGCCACTCAACTAACCTGGGAAAAGGTTCCCATAAGAACTGGGTAATATATAAGGATAGGGATCCTGGTCCCAAATATCACACACACACACACACACACTCGCACAGAGAGAGAGAGAGAGAGAGACAGACAGACAGAGAGAGAGAGAGAGAGACACACACACACACACACATCCATACTCTAACGCAGCAGCCTGTGGGATGAAAGGGCCGCTTCTCTGCAGTTGTGGCGGATTTAAAGCCCACTGTTTACTGCTTCATTTGCAAGGATTTGCAATGTTAATGACGCCGCTTTTCCCTTCGTCAAGCCCACAGCCAAGCCCTCCGCAAACACCACCACACCAGAAGGGCACCCTGCTCTTGTGTGTGTGTGTGTGTGTGTGTGTGTGTGTGTGTGTGTGTGTGTGTGTGTGTGTGTGTGTGTGTGAGAGAGAGTGTGTGTATGAGATGCAGTGAGCGTGTTTGTGTGTGTGTGTGTAGGGCCTATGTATGTGAGATAGAGAGATAGGGAGTGTGTGATTGTGTGTGTGGGGGGGGCGAGTGTGTGTGTGTGTGTGTGTGTCGGGGGAGAGGACTAGAGGCAGAGGGAATAAACGTAAAGAGTTAATAGATGATTATGTTTTAATTGCATTCATTTGCCTCTGCACACCAGAGCAGCAAAAGCAGCCCCAGGAGTCATCTTTAGCTCCGCCTCCTCCCTTCTTCTCCTGCCACAGCAACCACCACCGCACACCAACATAACTCTCACAATCACCACAGCAACCACCACCGCACACCAACATAACTCTCACAATCACCACAGCAACCACCACCACACACCAACATAACTCTCACAATCACCACAGCAACCACCACACACACCAACATAACTCTCACAATCACCACAGCAACCACCACCACACACCAACATAACTCTCACAATCACCACAGCAACCACCACACACACCAACATAACTCTCACAATCACCACAGCAACCACCACCACACACCAACATAACTCTCACAATCACCACAGCAACCACCACCACACTCCAACATAACTCTCACAATCACCACAGCAACATAACTCTCACAATCACCCCAGCAACCACCACCGCACACCAACATAACGCTCACAATCACCACAGCAACCACCACCGCACACCAACATAACTCTCACAATCATCACCACAGCAAATTACCACTGTGACACCAACATAACGCCACAATCACCACAGCAAATCCGCTCACCGCACACCAACATAACCCCTCAATCACCACAGCAAACCACCACCACCACACCAACATAATCCCTACAATCACCACAGCAACCACCACCGCACCCAACATAATTTCTACAATTTCCAGCCAAGCATTGTATATCACAGCAGCAACCACCACACACCAACATAATTCTGCAATTACTACCAAGCACCATATAATATCTCCATCACAGAAACTACCACACACACAAATATAACCAATCATAACAAACTCACAAATCCACTTAACAAACAAATACAAATTTCAACAAACACCACAACCACCTCAACAAACACCACAACCACCTCAACAATCATCACAACCACCTCAACAAACACTACAACCACCTCAACAATCATCACAACCACCTCAACAAACACCACAACCACCTCAACAATCATCACAACCACCTCAACAAACACCAACATAACGCTCACAATCACCACAGCAACCACCACCGCACACCAACATAACTCTCACAATCACCACAGCAACCACCACCACACACCAACATAACGCTCACAATCACCACAGCAACCACCACCGCACACCAACATAACTCTCACAATCACCACAGCAACCACCAATATACACCAACAACATACAATCACCAGCAACCACCACCGACACCAACATAACTCTCACAATCACCACAGCAACCACCACACACCAACATAACTCTACAATATAACAGCAACCACACACACACCAACATAACTCTCACAATCACCACAGCAACCACCACCACACACCAACATTAACTCTCACAATCACCACCAAGCACTCCATATAATAAAGCAATCACCACCACACACACCAACATAACTCTCACAATCACCACAGCAACCACCACACACACCAACATAACTCTCACAATCACCACAGCAACCACCACCACACACCAACATTAACTCTCACAATCGCCACCAAGCACTCCATTTAATAAAGCAATCACCACCACACACACTAACATAACGCTCACAATCACCACAGAAACCACCACACACACCAACATAACTCTCACAATCACCACAGCAACCACCACCGCACACCAACATAACTCTCACAATCACCACCAAGCATTCCATATCACAGCAACCACCACCACACACCAACATAACTCTTGCAATTACCACCAAGCACCATATAATATATATATCAGAAACCACCACACACACCAACATAACTCAACCACCTCAACAAACACCACAACCACCTCAACAAACAACACAACCACCTCAACAAACACCACAACCACAACCACCTCAACAATCACTACAACCACCTCAACAATCATCACAACCACCTCAACAAACACCACAACCACCTTCAACAATCATCACAACCACCTCAACAAACACCACAACCACCTCAACAAACACCACAACCACCTCAATAATCATCACAACCGTCTCCACAGCCCACAGCCGTTGCCATACGCAGCACCAGAGACCCACACAGTAAATCTAGGCAAAGTCCTGTTACACTCTAACTGCAGATGGACTTGTGTGTTTATTTCTGTTTCACACACACCAAGGCATCAGTAAAGATTCCATTTGTGTATTCTGTTACACTTAACTTCAACAGTCTGCCAACAGCGACTTTTTCAGTTGATTTGTTGAGATTAACAGTATGCAAACATTGTTGTTGAACAATTACTGAACATCACCTTAACCAAACTCAACCCCTGACCATAAAATGTACTTAACAGAATGTCGAGTTAAAACTGACCGATTGTCAGGCAGTGACGTAGCCATTGCTCCACCAGCATGTTGCTCCACCAGCGTAGCACAGCTCCACCCTGTATTGTTATCAATGCCCCACAGTGGCCTAACCTGCTACAGACTTCACACAAGTTATCACAGCAGTACTTCACAGCAGTTGGTGGTGCTAGGAGCTAGACTTGTAGCCGTGCATTAGAGCATTGGTTCTCAAAGTGGGGTCCGCAGGACATTGTCAGGAGGTCCCTGACAAAGTTTGCTACAAAATATGAAATTGTCTTATATGGCGAAAAATGCTACAGTATCAGTATTTGCCCAATTGATCTGTTGATATGTTACTTTAATACGTCAAAACACTTAACTATTAATTAACCGCCAACAAAATTAAAGTTATGTGAAGCAAACACTATGTGTTCAACACAATAGGCCTACATTTGACAAAGAAACAACAATCCTGTAAAAAAATCCTACATACTGTCAAAGTTTGCTAACATGACTACTGTGGTATTAGCACTCTATGTTTTTAGAATACATATAACATAAGCATCTAACAGAAAAAAAGACTATACAGCTACATGATTAACTTAAGTTGTATGTGTTGCGATGAGGGGTCCTTGGAGAATTTTCCACTCCATGAGGGGTCCCCGGCCCACAAAAGTTTGAGAACCCCTGCATTAGAGGGGTGGGCTAGGCTAGGCTAGCCCAGTCAATTACAGAGCAGGCCAAACCTGCTGTCATTAAAGCAACACGGCTACACATCACACACCATTAGGCCCCGGGTCAGGCAGAGGACAAGGAGATGGCCATCCATCCATCTATCTATGTGGCTATTGGACACACACGGACACACACGCACGCACACACGCACACACAAACACAAAGGCATTTCCACACACACACACACACACACACACACACACACACACACAAGCCATTTCTACACACACAGAGACATACACAACGCACACGCACACCAGGGACTTATGACTGGCTTCTCAGACCAAACAAATCAGATTCACTGACGCCCAAGTGCCCACAACAGCGTAAACGCTGTAGGCAAGAGGGTAATTTAGACAGAGTAGAAGAGAGGAGAGAGTAGAGGAGAGGAGAAGGGTGTGTGAGGAGAGGAGAGGAGAGAGAGGAGAGGAGAGAGGAGAGGAGAGGAGAGGAGAGGTATTTGCCCAATTGATCTGTTGATATGTCACTTTAATACGTCAAAATACTTAACTATTAATTAACCGCCAACAAAATTAAAGTTATGTGAAGCAAACACTATGTGTTCAACACAATAGGCCTACATTTGACAAAGAAACAACAATCCTGTAAAAAAATCCTACATACTGTCAAAGTTGGCTAACATGACTACTGTGGTATTAGCACACTTACTGTGGTATTAGCACACTTACTGTGGTATTAGCATACTGTGGTATTAACACACTTAAGGGTGTGTGAGGAGAGGAGAGGAGATGAGAGGAGAGGAGAAGGGTGTGTGAGGAGAGGAGAGGAGAGGAGAGAAGAGGAGAAGGGTGTGTGAGGAGAGGAGAGGAGAGGAGAGGAGAGGAGAGGAGAAGGGTGTGTGAGGAGAGGAGAAGAGAGGAGAGGAGAGGGGTGTGTGAGTTAGTGAGAACTGCAGAGGATAAAAGAGTTCCTGATACACTCTCAACAAACAGCCATCTGCTTGGATCTGCTACATACATGACGACTATTCTGCTGAGGTCAGCAATTATTTCTCCATGTGAAATTCTTCATTAGACTCACAAGCAGAGATTGATGACAGTCATTATGCAAGAGAGAGGAGAGGAGAGGAGAGGAGGGGAGAAGAGGAGAGAAAAGAGAGGAGAAGAGAAATGGTGACTGCCTATCTCACTTTTAGGATTTAGGCTGGAAACACACCTGGGGGAAGGTCAAGAGCATGGCTCTCTTGGGATCAGTTCTCAGATCACCTAATTAGTGCTAATTAATGAAATAAACATGGAGATAGCAGCAACGAGCTGCAGGCACCAGACTCTCTCTCACCACACACACACAGACTCTCTCTCACCACACACACACACCAGACTCTCTCTCACGCCCATGACTGCTCAGCTCGGTGGTGAGCTTCAAGAGACGCCCACCCCACCCAGACCCCTACCTCTCAGGCAACCTCCAGAACACATCTGCAACCACACACACACACACACACACACACACACACACACACACACACACACACACACACACTAATACACAGACAATCTCACATCCACACACACATACGCAGAATCCCACTCTAAAACATGTATGCGCAAACACACCCATAGATAGACCCACCCCACTACACAACACAGAGATATCTGCTCACATACAATACACACACACACACACACACACACACACCCACAGGGTCGTACCTCCTGTTGCGGCTGCGGGATCGGCGAGAGCGGTGACCTCGGCCGCGGTCAGTGCTGTGACTCCGTCTCCTGCGTGTGGACTCAGAGGAGGAGCTACTGCTGGAGCGACGCCGCCGTCTGCAAACGGAACACAACACAACAGAATAGAACACATCAAAATACAACAGAGGGAATAGAGTTTCTGTTCAAATACATCTGATGAAATATTAGCGTGTGTGGGGGGGTAGCCATGCTGTTATGTTTAGTTCCAACACACGTTGTTAGGGTTGGGGTAAGTGTTTGAGGCTACAGTTTCCCTTTTTAACTGAGACTGGGTCCTCTGTGTGTGTGAGATGGGAGGGTGTGTGAGTGTGTTTGTGTGTCTGAGAGAGAGAGACAAAGGTGCACTATTCCGTTTTAGTTTTAAAACATCATTTCATTTTCAATACATTCTCAGTACGTTCTCAGTCTCACACGCACTTGCGCACTTGTATTTCGGTCTCTGTATTGCATTCACCGCTGGCAAGCATTCAAGAAACACCAGACTGACAAGGCCCAATCAGGAAGGGAACTGACAAGGCCCAATCAGGCAGGGAACTGACAAGGCCCAATCAGGTAGGGAACATGGGTTTCAACGTAATCATTTTCAGATGTTTGCCGATACTCTATATATTAAATATTAAAACGCAAAGCCAGAATTTTCAAACGAATACAGGACTGACAGCATTTTCAAGCAGTATAGTGTAGAAGAGAGGCAAAAACATAAACAAACAACTGTTTATTAACGGAACAGTGTGGATGTAGCCAGAGAGAGAGAGGGAGAGAGAGAGAGAGAGAGTAAGAGAGAGAGAGTGAGAGAGAGAGATAGAGAGAGAGTGAGAGCGAGAGAGAGAGATATGAGAGAGAGCGAGAGAGAGTGAGAGAAAGAGTGTGTGTGTGCATGTGTGTATGTGTCTGTGCGTATGTGTATGTGTGCGGGCATGTGTGTGTGTGTGTGTGTGTTTGCGTGACGTTGTGTGCGTGCGTTATGTGTGTGCACGCACAAGTGTGCGTGTGTGTGCATGTGTGTGCGTGCACATGTGGTGTGTGTTTACAGAGGACCCTGTAGAGGGTGTTGTCATAAAAGAAGAGAGATATTTGGCTTCTCTGCCTAAAAGACACTCACAAGGGAACTGACTTATCCCATAAATCTCAGATTTTTTTTTTCCGCTCAACTATCAAGATCTCTCCCTCTTTCAGCTTTCTTCACTCTTTGCTTTTTTATGGATTGTCTTCTGCCATTTCTCAGTGCATTAAGAGGATATAAAAACGCAGTCCCACGCCATAAATAAATAAAGATGTTTCTTAAAATCTCTTGGAGCGATAATTTCATTTATTTTTCCATTTATGAACCAAAACATGGCCTTATTAGATTCCATACCTCCCAGCCAAATGCCACTGGCTCAAGTCACCTTTATTTCACCAGACAGACACACACACACACACACACACACACACACACACACACACACACACACAGACGTTAGTGTTTCTGACAGAGATAGTGGAGATGAACGAGGCGCATCAGTGATGAAGACAGGTGGGCTCAGAGCGGGCCGCTCAGCGGCGGTTCTGCGGCGGTTCTGTGGCAGGACGGGCCGTTTCATGTCTACCCGCCAGTAAAGGAACGTCATTCCGTTTGTGAGCGGAACCGAGAGCGGCATTCCGGGCTGACTGGACCTGGCAGCCATCTTACGCCAGGCACTCTCTCACCGGGCCACCGTTTACAAGTCATAGTCCTCATTAAGGCTTTTTTAAAGGCTTCTTTATGTCTTTTTGTGTGTTTTTTTTCTCTCTTTATACAAATGAAAAAATGATTGAATTAAAAAATAAGCACGGCTGTAACAAGGGGAAAGATGAAGAAGAGTGAATATGAAAGATGTCCAGATATCTTAGTGTGTGTGTGTGTGTGTGTGTGTGTGTGTGTGTGTGTGTGTGTGTGTGTGTGTGTGTGTGTGTGTGTGTGTGTGTGTGTCTCTCTCACACACACACACTAACTATAACAATGTCCCAGAAGAAGCCTATAGACCAATGCAATTCAGAACTACAAATGCACATACAAATACATTTTTTAGACACATCAGATAATGTAGAAATATACATGTATGTTTGCATACAAACACACACACACACACACATAAACAGACACTCACGCACACACACACACACACACACAAACACTCACGCACACACACACTCACGCACACACACACATAAAACACACACTCAAAGTGCATGAGCCTCCGTCCTCCACAATGCAGAGCTGCAGACACTCTCACATTCTCAATACATTATCATAAAGCCAGCACGCACACAAATACATTAACATGCATACATCAAATAACACATATAGCCCACACGCACAGAGCTGCAGATACTCTCACATTCTCAATACATTATCATAAACCCAGCACGCACACACAAATACATTAACATGCATACATCAAATAACACATATAGCCCACACGCACAGAGCTGCAGATACTCTCACATTCTCAATACATTATCATAAAGCCAGCACGCACACACATACATTAACATGCATACATCAAATAACACATATAGCCCACACGCACAGAGCTACAGATACTCTCACATTCTCAATACATTATCATAAAGCCAGCACGCACACAAATACATTAACATGCATACATCAAATAACACATATAGCCCACACGCACTTCCCATCAGCAGCCGCTACTGGAGACTCTTTAGTACCATGATTATTACTTTTAAAAGCACTGTGCTTCTCATCAATGGGATCCAAGAAAGACTTAACGACTTTACTACTTTAAATGGGCTCCTATCGGATCTATCAAGCTTAGATTAGTATTTCCCCGAACTTGGAGGGGAAAGTCATTATGATGCCAAGGGGTCATTCATAAGGAGAAATCATCTGCTTGCTAGTCTCAAAAGGTAGAAACACATGTTAAATATATTTAAAGGATGCGTCAGAGAACAGTTATGGGGCATTTCCCCCAACCTGTGGCTGTGGGCCTACTGTCCTCCCCTCCGCGAAGCAAAGGTCACCCCATGAGATGACCTCTGGAGTCAAATCAAGTCAAGTTTATTTATATAGCGCATTTCATACACAGAGGTCATGTGCTTTACATAAACAAAAGCAAACAGTAATAACAAATAAAACCATAGAAGGGCAATATAGTCAAAGAATAGTTCAAAAGGTAAAGATCATAATTAAAAAAAAAAAAAAAACATAAAATGCACAAGGTAAAATCATTTAAAAATGAAGAATAATTAATAAGCAAAAAAAAACTGGAGTGTCTAGCATCACCCTGCAACGCCACTCTTAAGCAATGTTGTTAGCTTAGTTTAGCATAATTTACTAGAAGTGGGTTAAACCAGTTAGCCTATAGTTAGCTTATAGCTAGCCTATAGCTAAAAGGAATTAGTTAACCAGTCCATCATGCAGCAATAGATGACGTCTAAGGATGACAGTGTAACTCACATCCTGCATCCAGGGGAACATATCGGAAATGAGGAAAATCATTAACTGTATTTACGATGAAATGGGCATAACACACAATCCCCTTTACATAACAATTTCCTTGACAGTGACAAACACTGTGTGAATCATAGCCTATGTGTCTGTCATTACAGGTGTGTATTCCTCTTCAGACAGTTGCTGAATGAACAAAGCCTAATTATCGACTACAGAGCCTAACTAACTATGGAGCCTAACTATCAACAGCATAATGATTGCATTCAGCCCCATGTCCTTATGTCACCTAACACAAGCCAGACAGTCGAGTGCTTCTGTTTGCAGGAAATCAGCTTTGCAGCAGAGACCCACGGAATTACACAATGCTTCACAGAAAACTCACAGCAGTTAACGCACAAACACACACACACACACCTCAGCATTACTGACCCACTGGCATCGATCTTACACAGTTACATCAACTTTGCCCTCTTGTGTGTGCAGTTCCAAAATGCTGCTCGCTACACTTGCCATCGTACTTTTGATTAACATGATGTGAGTCATGCTTGCAATGGGGTCATCCTGTCAGGTGTTTCCTACCTCTTGTCTCTGTCTCGGTCTCGCTCTCTGTGGCGGTCCCTGTCCCTGTCCCGGTCCCGGTCCCGGTGGTGGTCTCGGTCCCGTGAGCGGGATGTGGACCGGCTCTTCCTGCTGGCCTTCTTGCTGCGGCTGGCCTCGCGTCCGCTGGAGGAGCTGGAGGAAGAGGAGCGGCGGCGGTGCTTCTTCTTCCTCCGACTGCCGCCCCGCTCGTCTTCGCTGTCTGACGAGCGTCTGCCCATGGTCACCTACACACACACACTGACAGGTGACAACAGGAGTGTTGGCAAAACATCCACATGTGGAAGCTCACTTTATTCAATGATTAATAAAAAATATCTAGAATCATTACAAAACTCTTACATAATTTGGCCATATTCAAAATTCAACATAATATCAACTCATATCAGGAGTATGGACATATAAATATCACGTATGAACCTTGAAATTCAGTCAGCTTGCAAACTAAAATGACAACAGATCATGCCCCTTGTAACTGACAAAGCAAATAGGCTGGCATGCATGCAGGCATCATATTAAAACATACTCTGAATGACTTCAATAATAACTATTTATTTATCCTACTGAATACAATAACAGACCTGAAGACAGATTGTGTAGCCAACTAAACCTGCTGCCTGTTACATCCAGCACTTGGCAAATATATGTCGTGTGCCTGCCCTTATTGCTTAGGGGAAACAATGAATGAGCATACACACTTTCTACCAAGAGCTGACTGACTGACTGACTGACTGACTGACACAAACTAATTTTAAACTTATCAGCTGGTTGATGAGTGTTTCAGATTCAGCTCGTAGGTAGCCAACATTAGCTAACAAGAAAGCTAACAGGCTAACTCCAGGAGCATGTACAGCTATTTATTGTTTTATATTTCAGAGATTCATGAGATTCATGTCAAGTATTTCAGACATACAATATGACACAAGAAATGCGATATAATCAAACCTGAGTGACTAAAGCGGCTAACGTTTGCCACCAAAGTTAGCTTGCCGGATATCTGAGGTGCATAAGACCAAGCATGGTCCTACTGTAAACAACGTGACACAACGTTGGTAAAACAGATAAAAGAAAAAATGGTATGCTTTAATTCTATTCCTTCTGAAAATTGTGCCTGCCGTAACGATTCATGAAAGGCAGTCTCACAAAAATCTCACCAAATAGAGCACCAGACAATCAACACACAGCGCTGCTGTTCCTTCCCTGCGCGCGCCACACGATTTTGTAGCTCAAGCCACTGCTCAGCAGACCTCACTAGCCAAATCAGAGAACGTCGATAGAAAAAAATACAGGCTATTCAATCACAAACAGAGCAGTCGTTCTCTGATAAATTATAACCATGACATGTGCGTGCTTGTCTCGTCTTTGCCGCTGGTTCTCCTTTGTGATTTAATTTCTACTTTTAAAAAACAAAAAGCTAAATAGTATGTAATAAAAGTAAAAATAAGTGTTTTTATTAGTAAAAATAAACTGTTTTTCGCTGTTTCTAAAAATAAGGCAACTATAGTGCATGCGCGCATTAGGCATAGGCCTACTCAAAACATTAATTAGCCAAAATCAATGATTACAGGACTGGGTTATGAAGTGACACAGGCGCAAACACTCACACACACCCGAATAGTTCAGGAAGGAAGAGCCTTGACGCCCATTGTCATGTCATCATGCAACATGGTCAGCTGAAAGTGCAAATAAAATAAGAACAGTTTTAAACAAATAAGCCTGAAATTTAAAAAAAGGGAAATGAAACGATGCAACAAATAAAATGTGCAAACACTGACATTTCATTATATAACAAGTAGGCCTATTAACGGTAGGCTAATTAGTGATCCAGTCTAATTACTCTAAAAGAGTTGGACTTTATAAAGGGGACTTTTCAATAGTTAATTTAACAACTTCCTGGCTTTGACAATTAAAGACAATTAGCCTACGTTATGTTAGTTTTTCAAATCAGTAAACCTTGTTAGAGAGTGCGCAAAAAGCTGCATGGCTAATTTAATCATAGGCCCACTTTTTATTTTCTTGTCTGTAAAAGACCAGCTGTTTATGAAGATAAAAATGCAACAAGAAAATGCAAGATTTGGTGTACACCCTGTCGTTGCCAGCTTCCACCATTTGTTGTGAAAGTATTTATCTGAAGGTGGAATCGGGTTTTACAATGCACTCAAACCCAAAAAGAAAACAGTTTTTACACCCTGTTTGGCCAATTTCTCGGTTTGTTTCTACGCCGACCACAAAACACAAAGCAAGACAAAAACACTTTTTATTTATTTATTTATTTTTACTTTTGTGTGGCTCCACTGAATTTGTTAATAGGCAAGGGAATCTAAAGGAATTTTCAGTGTTGTCTTAAAGTGAAGTGAATGTTGTCATCATTCTCAAGGTCGATATAACATTTTTTTCACGTGGTACAACACGGGTGAGTCGGTCAAAAGCTGTAGTCTTACAGAGCTGAATACATTATGAAGTTCTGGCTATAGTAAGACAGTAGACGCGCAAGTTATGGAATGCTCAAAAATGGTTAAGGTGGGATTCGTGTGTCGTGGATATTCAAAATATAGCCTAATTGATTTCCGCTATAAGCATGAGGAGGGCACCGGATAGTGAAATGAGAATATAGTGAGGGCAGCAAAGAAAACATAATGAGTGCACGCGATTCTTGAGAGCAGACCGCATTAATAATTAATTGTGTGAACTATTGGAAACCCGCAAGAGCAAACAGCATTTTTATGGATAATCAATAAAACGCGCTTAATTTTGCTTCATAATTGCAAATGAGCTTAAAGCTGTATGCCTATCTAATTTCTTATTGTAGTCTTCTATTTCTTTTATTATTAAATCGCTATATCCCCACGGCATACCGTTACCTTCACAGCGAATAGGGAATTATTTATTTATTTAGTAAATATGTAACAATTTCAATAGGCAAGTCTACTTAAGCAAAAATAATTAACAGACCCCGTGGCAACGCGTCACAATAAAACACCCCTTAATAAATCGTTTAGCAGCAGATTAGGAGCCTGTAAGAGTTGCAGTAGGCGAATCCTTAGAGACTTGAAAATATTAACCATTACAAACGCTCTTCCATTTAAATACGTGGCTTGTGAAATGTCAACTAACCAGCGCAAATTGGTTTGTGCAAGTGTTTGCGTAATCATGGAATGTGTGGGCCTACAATCTGCACTAAATGGTGTATACTAAATGAAACATCATCTCTTTTTCGAAGCCAAGTAAATTGAAAAGACGAGCAAATTAAGCCTAGGCCTATTATAATAATAATAATAATAATTATTATTATTATTATCATTATTATTATTATCATTATTATTATTATTATTATTATTATTATAAAAGGCTGCATATTTAAAGATATGAGTGCAAATATAGCTTTGTCTATACCAGTTGTCTTATTCATTTCATATATCAAAATACTTCATTGTTTAAAATATAGGCCTATGAAGGAAAGGTTTAATGTGTCACAAATGATCGCTCACTAAAGTACACCACTGAAATCTCTTCTGAATGAAGAAGGCCAAAATGACTCATTACGCCAAGGACTGTGCTACTGTGTCCTGTCACGCCACGCGTATTTAGCCTACCATGCGCGCTTCCCTCACATGTTGGTTTGTCTGCTCTTTACCTTGCCCGGTAGCGTCTTTGTCGCTGTCTCTTTTTTTCCTGAGCACTTCAAAAAGATGTCGAGGAGGCTCCCGCGTCCATGTGTTCCCCTCGGCACGGGCTTGTCATTTTCGGTTTTGGCCACGCCCCTGCAGAGATCCTGCCCATCTCCATGAGATTTCAAAAAACTAACTCAGGACAATAGCAGGGAAGGCACGCTTAATTCAATTAATTTGTCCGTCTTGTCAATCTCGGATAAATGGCCAATGGCAACCTCGTAAGAATGATCTGAAATCTGAGGGGTTGATAAGGTTTTCCCACCCTGTCAGTGCGCGGCTGAGGAACGGGGACTCTTCCCGGCTTCCTGAGGGGAGGTAATTTGCACGGATCAAGGGGCAGGCGTTGCGAAGTATAAATAGTGTGACTTCAATAGCGGATCACCAGCAGGTCTCTACTCCACACAAGAAGAATTGGCCGAGATCTTGTACGTTTAGAGGAACGCGGGCTAAAGAGTTGCCAACGACATCACCCCGCATTTAGGTCGACAAAAACGAAATACTATTGATGTCTTATCGCGGGTTGTTGTGGTGGGACTGAGAAACCGAGAGTGAGTGAGAGCGAGAAGACCTTTTTTTAAAACTGGAGCAGTGATGGAAGAACTCACCGCATTTGTGTCTAAATCTTTTGACCAGAAAGTGAAGGAGAAGAAGGAAGTGATCACGTACCGGGAAGTGCTCGAGACCGGTGCATCGGTACGAGGCAGGGAAGGTCTTAATCCCGAACCCACTCGCGAGGAGGTGACTACTATTGCGCGAGGAGGAGCGCGATCGCCGGCCAGGGAAGCGGACATGCTCGGGCCAGAGAGGATGAGGGAATCAAGCAGCCCTAAACTCATTGACGGTAAATACACACATTTTATGCTCTTTAGCAATTTTAGAAAGTCGTCAACCATAGTGGCATCTAAATTAGAAATAAACAGAATTGTGAGTGAAGGCTTGAGTGTAGTTTAGTTTAGCTGTTGTTTGGTTCGAAGTGCAGAAGGGCTGATAGATTTTTCCGAACAATTTCAAAGTAATATGAGAAATAGTTTCCCAAAATTAAAAACAATTAAATCACAAGTTCTTTAAAAATACTGAGAAGATATTCGTTATCAGTTTGTTTCATCTGCCATGCACTCGTTGAGTTCGTGAATAATTTCTTCATTTCCAACAGTATTTGCATGTCCTATGTAAAACACTATACAGAAATATATAGACCTATTCAACTAAATGAAGTGCCAAATGCCATGAAGGTCGGACGCACCTGTCAATTGTCTTTGTTATGCAAAGATCTTCAAACACGAGCTTCAAAATCATGCCCAGTCTAAAATACATAGATCCAACTATATGTAAAAAATACTGGATGGTGCAAACATAATATAAAGTGTTATTAATTTAAGAATGAATGGATAGTCTTACTATCAGCAGGGCAAACCATTCAGAATCCTGCAATAGGTTTTATATTTAAAATAAGCCTAAAGGCCTGCAATGTAAAGACTAGCGTAAAGAAAATATGGCTAATAATAATAACAATAATAATAATAATAATAATAGTAATAATAATAATGGTGATTGATTGTGTAACCTATTAGGAAATAATAATGTAGCAGTTAAGGTCTCAAGACAACATTGAGCATTCAAGTGTTTTGTTATTGAATTTACTATGAGGATACACCGCTTTTAACCCGCAGCTTGCTCCAAATGCGAACAGTAATAAGCATGTCGTGGCCGTGTTGCTCTAAAATGCTTTATGCATATGTATAAGGAATAAATAATTTAAGCCCTCTCTGCAGGAGTACAAAACATCAGTGACCGATCTGTGTGATGCTGAGGGAGAGCCATGTGATCGTTTTAAAGGTTGCCCATGTGGGGACTACACTGTTGTCCCAACAACGCATGAAAGTCAAGGCCTCGACTGCTTTTTTACCTTTTCATTGAAATGCTTCTGACTTTCCCTCATCTCTGACTTTCTCTCTTTCATTTTTTCCCATTGTGTATCCCCCGTGAAGGCAACGCGGATATGAAAGATCGAAAAGAGGACTCTAAAGCGGTGGAGGATGAGAGCCAAACTAAAATCAAGCAGCGTAGAAGTCGGACTAACTTTACTCTGGAGCAACTCAACGAGCTGGAGAGGCTTTTCGACGAGACGCACTACCCCGACGCCTTCATGCGCGAAGAACTCAGCCAGCGACTGGGGCTCTCGGAAGCCCGCGTCCAAGTAAGCAGCTTTCTCTTGTTTTAAGGGGATTTGTAACGCTGCATTTGACTGGAGCCAGTACCAAGAGGGGGGCTATCGGCGCATGGATGCAGTAGTCCAGGGGATATAAAATGTCGAGTTGCTTTCCGGGTGGTGTTTTGATAAGAGAGTGAGATGGAATAAAAGGAAAATGTCCTCTCGTTAAATTTTTAGCGCGTGGAACACACTGCGTCTCTGGAGAGGAGCATGTATTGACACTGCGCTTGGTTTATTCATGGCTATTCAGCATTTCTCTCTGATGTGCCACACAGACACCAACCCTCGGTAGGACGCGAACAAATCTGCTGATTTGACACTGGTAAAAAAAAAAACCTTGGTTTTTGAAAATATTAAAGTTAAACGTGCAAAAGACCACTAAAGCGGTTAGTACTGATTGTTTTTAGACGTGTGTGGGTCTCTGTGTGCATTTACAATATTTGAGCACAGCGGCTAAAGTGCTTATTTTCAGAGGAGCTAGTGTTGTAATGGATAAGGCCATTGCACCAGTCTACAGTGAAACGTCCACATAAATGCATGGACATTTTGAAACATAAATTTCTAATGTCTTGGCTTCACAGACATCTGCAAACTAAATCGATTGTCTTTCTTTCCATCTTTCTTTCTTTCTTTTTGTATTGGGAAAGACCATCTGCACAGAAACATAATAAGCCCCTTCGTCAGAGGTAGATCTGTAATAGGAGAAAGGAAATTGAACCGCATAATGACAATGAACATAACCATACGTTGGTTCTGATGTGATTTATCAAAAGGAATATCTGCTTTCTGCCTCTGTCGTTCACACAATACCAGCATAGGGGCACGAGAAGGGGGATTATTCCTTCTCTCGTTGTACGTCTTTTCTGGTTATTATAAAACAGACGATAAAGACCTCCGCGAAGAAAAAGTTAAATGAGTGGCTTTTTCTGCCGCTTCACCAAGAGCTAGCTGGAATTTCACCAAAGTGTATTGTGTCCCAAACACGGAGAGAGTACGGGGCACATCTTGGGATTTACATAAATTATGTATAATTTTTGCAAATAAAGATCCAATGTGCCCTGAGTTCTCTGTATCAAAATAATAAAACCACCACATTCTGTATCATCGCCGTGGTTTGAGCGGTTGCTGTCATTCAAGCTGTCACTATATTTTTTAAAGAAGAAAGATAATATTGGACATGAACGAGATCATTGGGCGCCTTCTGGTCGTGTTTTGCACCGGTTGTAGCCAGTGCAATGCGAGTATTAATCGATTATAAATATCGACAATACAAAAGCATATTCATATTGATCAGCCAAGACTATTTATGTTAAAGGGATGATGAAACATTCTTTGTAAAGCCCAGTAAAGTAAAATTGATAAACTGTGTTGTGGGTTAATTTATCCAAGGCTCTGTGGGGATTCAAAGTAGATTAACATAGTAATGAGACAAATAATCTGCTCTCTCCGATAGGACTAGCTACTCATAACAAAAAAATAATGCTTTCCAAAGAACATTTACAGCGGAAAAAATCACGTAGGCCTATCTTCAAAAAGGCTTTGTACTTGACTTGTTATGACAGTAATTAAACGAAACTGCAATGCATTAAACGCATCAGTAACATAAATTTCCTTGCAGATAAAGGTAATTAATTTAACCGGCTACTAATGAGGGGACCCTCGTCAGATCGCCTGGCTCAGATGTCCAAAGCTGAAATCTCATGCTGGTATTCGGTATCAGAGAGTCAATTTGGGTCTTCTGGGATGGTAATCTATTGAAAGATGAAACCGGTGCTGAGAAGGTTATTTATTATGGAGCAATTTAGGCTGCACATTTCGATCAAGCGTGTCCTCTCTGGCGTTATTTATTAAATTTGTGATTTCGGGTTTTTTGTGGTCAACTGGCCGTTTTCAATTTCACTTTACTGCCGAAGTGTTGTAAATGTAATAATTAAAATCTGGGGTTAAGCGGCATGAATATTTCAGTGCTCCTCGGGAATAGTGCTTTTCCGCGGTTGTTGTCATTTTGAGAGGACTTACACGTGCCCTCACAAGCAGCTGTCAATCATGGCCTCTAATTAATTTCTCTCCCCGCAGGTCTGGTTTCAAAATCGGAGGGCCAAGTGCAGAAAGCAAGAAAATCAGTTACATAAAGGTGTGTTATACTCTTTACTCCCAGTATAGCCACTCCTATGTTCTGTAATTATTATATTTGGAAGATGCAGTCAATGATATGTTTAGATTTTAATGTTTTGACCTTGAAAAAATAAACTAAAACATGCTTTTTGGTAGCTGAAACATTTTGTTTTGGTGTTTGCGATATGTAGATCACATACATGTTTTAAAATGCTTTTGATTTCAGTAGCCTATAGCCTACTGTAACATTAAGCGAGCATAGTGGTGCCATTTAGTCGGAGTCACTGTTTACTGTTTCCAGAGACTCTTTTCGTTAAGGTCCCAACAGCGGGGCAGCTGAACATCCGACTCAAATTGCGTCTCTTTGCAGGGGTACTCATTGGAGCTGCGAATCAGTTTGAAGCGTGTCGTGTCGCGCCATATGTCAACGTGGGAGCTTTGCGGATGCCATTCCAACAGGCAAGTCACTTTCAAGCCTGTGGTCTTTGACAAATCGAATGCCCAGAGTGTCGCCTTGGCACAGGTCACGTCCAACTGTTGTGGGATGGATACTGGTTTTCAAAGTGCTGTCAATTGCTGACACTTTTTCTAGAATCAAATTTCATTAGGATGTTTAGGCCTTAAGAGGAAAGCCTGTAGCCCATCTGACAGTAACACAAACCTCATCAATAGCATACAGATCTTGTTTCTCTATGATATCCCCTTACAGTCATTTACATTGCAAATTACATTGACAGTCATTTACATTAACATTACATTTACACTGTGAACGTATAGGCCTAGCCTGCATTACAGAATTAGTTTTCCCGGCAAAAGGAGGGAATGCAGTAGGCTCCATTTGTAGCTGTAGACATAAGCTAGCGTGACCACGGATCTCACAGTGGTTAAAGATAGGCTATGATGCCGTTTTCACCCACAACATTAATGCTGAATCGATAACAGGCGGGCCTCTTATCAAGTTAATGTGTTTCTCCCTCTCTCCCCATCCGTGCGTCCGTAGGATAGTCATTGCAACGTGCCGCCCTTCTCCTTTCAGGTGCAGGCTCAACTGCAGTTGGACAGCGCAGTGGCCCACGCGCACCATCACCTGCACTCGCACCTGGCGGCGCACGCGCCCTACATGATGTTTCCCGCCCCGCCATTTGGATTGCCCCTGGCGACGCTCGCGGCGGAATCCGCGTCTGCTGCATCGGTGGTGGCGGCGGCTGCAGCGGCCAAAAACAACAACAAGAACTCCAGCATCGCAGACCTGAGACTGAAGGCCAAAAAGCACGCGGCTGCACTTGGACTGTGACACGCGGCGTGCGCGCAACATGTTCTGCGCAACTGGCCGAGGTTCTCCGGCGGCGCAGAGCACAGCAGCGGCTGGCGTGCAATGTTAAACACAACACAAGGACCTTATTTATGTTTCACGAAGGACAAACAAGTATAGGACAACTACAAGGATAGGCTATTTATGAAATATAAACAACGCAAATAAACTGTGAAATCGACAAAAACTCTGGATTCTCCAGGAGGCAACTGGTGTATTTACACAGTTTCACTATTTAGAGGGAGTTTAGAGGCAAGGAGAGGCAACGGCAAGATAAGGAGAAAAAAAGAGATGTCTACAAAGACGAGTAAACGCTAACGCAGCTGGGACGTTCGACTTCGTGTGACAAGGCGAACTATTCTGCAGTTTTGCTTTAATACATTATTCGTTGACTTTGAAAAAAGAGGCTGGCCTCGTTTTATGTGAAACATGAGTTTCCCCTCACTAAGGAAACGTGGATATTTGTGAACAACAACAGAGAAACCATGAGAGATGGAGGGTGTTTTCTCATTGCCAAATGAGATCCACACCAAACAGTGTTGCATGAATTTCTTTCCTCACGGATGACTTGATTTTGAACACCATTTCATATCCATGGCTCCTTTCATGGACAATTGCCAATTGAGGAACTTAAAGCACTTGAATGTTATCGGGGTTCGGGGCGTTTAGCCAAGGGATTTTGAGCGCTGGGTGAAGTGATTCTGGTCATGGCAAACTTACCACAAAAGGACTTAATAATCTTGTTTAAGTGTGTTGAATTTTACCAAGGCGACCAGATACTCCATTCAATGCAGTGTCCACGTAAACTGAAGTCCAAATGTAAGGTATTGTAACAGTGATATAGTATTAGGCCAAACAGCTTCCTCCCAAGTTACTAAATTCGGTGATATGGTACGGGAACATGTAAAATATGTTAATACACAAGATACAAAATTATTTGGGCTATTTTGTGCTTCAAGGACATATTGTGGGAACATTTAGGGTTTTCATGTTTGATTTTTCTCCGTGATTAAAACCATGTGGATTATCTATGTAATAATGTTGATGTTTTTATAACGTTGAAAGTAAAACGTACCTCTGCAGCAATCAAGGGACTCCTTACATGTCATTTGAATCATTTTGGCATTTTTAATTACTTTATGTTTAATGTGAAACGTGAACTCACCTGACCACAACGTTTTCAAGTCATAGTACAATAAATCAACAAAACTTTTCTACAGCGTTGTTCCTTTTGTGTGTGAATTATGTTAAAAATAGGTCTATACAATAGCCGTTATTTTCCGTTATATAACGTTCATATCAAGTGGGTCACGTCTGTTTGAACGTGATGTATGGCAGAGGATTAGGCTATTTAATAACCTAACTTTTAAAGGCCTACATTTTACAAAAACTAAGGCGTAAACTAATATTGCTTGCATATTATGATTATACATTTTAACATTTTGATAAGACAATCATTTGACTTTATTGATGGCACAGTATTCTACATTTCAGGATTGTAGTTATTATAGGCCTACGCTAAGGCAATTTGTAGCCTACACGTGGGCACAAACTATATTTTGTTCCAAATAATATTGGAACGGGCTTTCGCATATCCAAGCCTATAATAACAAGTAGGATAAGGCTAATTGATTCACACATTTTGATGCTACCTTAATGGCTGCCCGGAGGACAAGCAGGCTGCAGGAAATGAGTGTCACAGTAGCCTGTCTAAGCGTTTTTAAAGAAGACTGAAAAGTCTGCCTTGTAGGGCCATCGTAGTCGAGCCTAGCCTACAGAATTCGCTCTCAGCGTCTTTTTCCGGTGTAGTCCTTACTAAAGTTATTGACTTTTCAAAGGATGTTTCTCAAACGATATACTCAATTCGTACATGTACCTGGCTGAATCCATGTTCCTGAAATTTTTGTCCGTCACGTTTGAGCATGCGTGAGATGACTATGACGGTTATGACTCGGATTGGCGCACAGGTGATCCTTATTAGAAAGAACATCAACGAAAACACAATGCAAGTTAAAATTCCAGATGAGAAAATGAGAAAGAAAAACAATTATTAAATGGCTGGGCTGATTTTGTATTCTCGTGGGATGAACATTAATTACTAATTAAAATATGTATTATTGTATTATCTAATGAAGTATAAAATGTAGGTCTAATGATGCACATACATACATTAATGCTCTTACATCGTCAGTAAGTACATCCTTTAACACAATATGTTTAGGCGCTAAAACGTGGTGCGTTAAGGGGGGTAAGGGCAGTCCAAATGGGCCGCTGTCCCATAACGTGCAAATGTGTGCAGATATACAGTAAATAGACATTAAAGGTTGTGCGCAATTTCAGGCTGCTTATGCAACATTGCTTAAACACACTAAAATGATTTATTTTTTCGAATAACCTTAACAGAGGCTACAACTATGGGGGTATACTATGATGAAACACTGCGGGCATTTTTGTTCACTTTTATCAGCATTACATGCAATATCATTCGAGTTATCACTGCGCTACAAAAGAAAAAAAAAACATTTAGGAGTAGGCTACAACGTGGAGAGACAAGCCTCTGGCGACATAACCCTTGCTCAACAATGCCTCTTTGTTTAGCGAAAAGCTCTGCACATAAGCTCTCCAGTCTCCAGGACACGAACCCTAAACACCCACTTAACAACAGTGCACAGCTAGTCACTCGCAACTTGTCTCATAGTAGCCTGCTGGATTCTGTAATAAACAAATAACGTGGACCTTATTTCCCGCGCACCATTTAGAGACGTAAAGCTAGCTACCCCTGCAGACTTCAACAGGACAGCAGCATGTCCTCAGCTATTAATTAATGTTACTTTAACCGGTGCATTGAGTAAAGAGTGCTTGTGGATCTGGCTTTTGGGTAGAGTACAGACGCCACTGGTATTGAATTATTGATTGGCACTGTTGCTGCTGGTGGCGGTGGAGGAGACGGGCCAGTGAATGTGGCTGGCAGTGCAGGACTGTTGCAGTAGGAGACAGTCAGCCACACTTAATGCCTAATGGAGGCCTGCGCCTCGCCTGTACAACCTCGGCCAGGTCCCGTCCCGCGTGCAAGTGATGGCATGAGGGGCTGGTGTCCAGCAACTGCATCAGAATAGTTCATTGTTTGTGTGTGTGTGTGTGTGTGTGTGTTAGGAGACCATTTCTTATAAATCAAACACACCACAAACAACCACAACTAAGGATTAGTATCTTTCTATTTATTCTTTTCTATTTTGTGTGCTTGAACAAACTGTGTTCATGCTTATCTGAGAGGTATACTTTATGTATCTCCGTGATACACGTATATATCTATGCATATCCAGTATGCACTGGTCTTTGGTGTATGTGTGTGGGTTTGTGAGAGTTTGTTTTTTGTCAAATAATGGAAATGTGCATGAATATTTTTGATAATGTATATTTCACTGCACATGTGAATATGTTTATGTGTTCATGTGTGTATGTAAGTAAGTATGTATGTATGTATGTATGTATGTATGTATGTACGTGTGTTTGTGAGTATGTACATTGTATGTATGTACATGCATGTGAGTGCATGTGTGCGTGTTTGTGTGAGGGTAAGAGATGAAAAGAGAATGTGTGTGTGTGAGAGAGAGTGAGAGTGAGAGCAGTAGAGAGAGCACATGTGTGTGGCCTGTCAGATTGCTCTATCAGTCATGATGCGGAGAGAGAGAGAGGGAGAGAGAGAGAGAGAGAGAGGTTCTAAGAGCAGGAGGAGACACCAGGACGGGGACAGTGAAGTGCCTGTGTGATTAGTGATGGAGACAACTCCTCCATGTCTGAGACTCTCTCTCCTCTCCTCTCCTCTCCACACACACTCCACCCTCCACACACACTACAACACACTCCACCCAGCACACACACTCCTCCACACTCCTCCATGTTTGTCTCTCTGCTCTCCACATCCTCCACCACACCGCCAAAGGGAAACCCAAACACACGCCAGACCTGGGCCACATCAGGCCCGGCTCTTGGTTGGACCTGTTCCAGAATCATCCTTCTGCGCTCAGTCCACCAATTCACCAGACAGACAGCAAAGGACTCTGAATCCTCCACCCTCTACACACACTTCAACACACTCCACCCTCCAACACACACTCCACCCTCCACACACAGTCCAACACACACTCCACCCTCCACACACACTCCACC
>NC_063203.1:22940744-22960744 GCF_017589495.1 Alosa alosa | reverse complement strand
AGTGTGTACATGTATGTTTGTGTGTATTAGCATATGCATCTCTCTCTCTCTCCTCACAGTCTCCTTCTCTCTCTTTCTCTCTCTCTGTCTCTCTGCAAGAGCTCATTCCCTTCATCCTCTGCCTCTATACCATGTTTCTTACACTCTCTTTTTTTCCCCTTTCAGTCTTTCTATTCTGTATCCCTCTTTGCAATGCTTCTCTCTCTCTCTCTCTCTCTCTCTCTCTCTCTCTCTCTCACTCACTCCTCTTTCTTTTTCTCTCTCTTTCCCCCTTTTCTCCCCACACTCTCTCTATGAAATGTTACACATTTGTTAGACAGATAGGCTAAACCAGTGTTTTTCTCAAACTTTTTCAGATGAAGGACCACTTAACCAATAAAAAAGAAACGCACGGACCACCTAAAAAAAAGATTAGACCTACTTCAACAGTAAGCCTACACAATAGGCCTACTCACTGAACCACCTTGCTGATTGTCTTGGCTCCTTGCTTATTGTGTCAGAGGACTCATATGATTTAAACTGGCATGTCTTACATAGACAGTGTTGCAGAACTGTTTGATTTACATACAAGTTGGTTCAATATTGCAAACAACTCATCTATATTACATTTTACCACGTCTGCTCACGGACCACTTGGGATAGCTTGCGGACCACCAGTGGTCCCCGGACCACACTTTGAGAAACACTGGGCTAAACCATTAGCCTGACGAGCCAGACCCACATTAAAATGTAGGGTCTGGGCACTCACCGTTCGCAGTGCTCAGTCCGAGGGGCGGGATAATCAGTTGTCTTTCAAATTCCCTCTGCACGCAATAGGACAGCGGCAGCACTATGAGTCCCATGCGTTTCCCGCCAGCGTTCAAACGTTTGCCAACTTAATAAAAGCTTAACTCGTGTCACACTGTTCGCCAACAGCAACATCCATCTTATTTGTTTTCAAGTAGCAGGGAATTCAAGCCAAACCGTTGCAACTCTGCCATCAATCATTATGTTAAGCCCACCTAACGACTCTATACACGATTTCATTGGCCTGATTGAGTTTCACGATTTCTGGAGCTCACAAGCCAACGGAGAGTTGCTAGACTAGCCCTGGCAGCAAATGTAATTTGCTGCCGCTAGGGGCGCGTCTAGATTTCTAGGCTAAACCATCTAATGAGCGCCATTACTTTTGACATCAGACCCTGTTTATGTTTGCTGCCCATAAGTAGCTGGATAAAGTTTAGAGACATTGAACATAGCCTATACTAGATCATTTTTCAGTGATGGGATTTAAAGAGAAAATCGATTTTCATAAAAACAAATACATTTTAATAATAAAAAAAACTAGATTTTCGATTGTTTGTTTTCAAATGGGTTCTTAACACAAATATACTTTCTGGTCTCTCTTGTTCAACGTCATGCTGTTCCCACCTTCAGGGATGTGTAGAGTTGATAAAAGAAGTCAAACTCTTCAGTGTTGATAAGAAGTATTATATGTAACTTTATCTAGTGTCAGGGACCCTTAAAGTGTCAGGGAGCATGTCATACTTTACTGAAGTGTTACTCGTGGTGTGAAAGAGCAGAAAACTTTGTGAGTGCCCCACCACAACACTGGGTGGCACTGTGGCCAATAGCCTCTTCTGTGACCTGGGAAATATGGTTTCATAGAAGAATCAAAGGAAGTACTGAATAAATAGCAGTGAGTGTGTCTGAGAATAGAAGAAGCTTCGCTATCTGTCCGAATTGGACCCACAGAGACCAAACACTGACAGACAAACGAAGAATGGCCCAGATTTGTTTTTTTTAAAGGACAAAAATGTGTGCAGATGCGTTGACTGGACATTGATAAACAGAGAGACATCATTGTTGCTGTGTAGGATGGAGCTAAGGGCAGGAATGTCACAGTTAAGCCATTAACATTACCATGAGGAGGCCCTTATGTATTATGCCACATGCCATGCTCATTGAATTGAATTAAAATAAAAATTTGATCACAAAAAAAAAAACATGAGGGGGCCCTGGCAGCCTATGCTGCACAATGCTAAAAAAAAGTTATGGCAGTAACATCTACTTACTGGTATCGAAATAACATCTAAAATGCTTTCTACAGAATCCAGCAACCTGAAAATACAAATGACATAAAATTAAAAAATAACATAAAGTACAAATAATTTCAGGGTCCCCTTAGTGGACCTGTAAAATTACTACACTTATCACATGTAGGTTATGTGACTGTAAGACTCTTCGTGTAATCCAATTATATGACGTCATTCCTCTATTACAGCATATTACATTATTACATGCGATCATTACAGCACTGCACTAGACTAGAGGGCCACATGTGATTGGCGTGGAGTGTGCATGTGATCTGCAGCCCCCAGCGGTGAGGCTGAGCTGCAGGTTGTAATGCGTTAGCAGCACTGAGGCTGAATGTGTTAGCAGCACTGAGGCTGAATGCGTTAGCAGCACTGAGGCTGAGCTGCAGGTTGTAATGTGTTAGCAGCACTGAGGCTGAGCTGCAGGTTGTAATGCGTTAGCAGCACTGAGGCTGAGCTGCAGGTTGTAATGTGTTAGCAGCACTGAGGCTGAGCTGCAGGTTGTAATGTGTTAACAGCGGTGAGGCTGAGCTGCAGGTTGTAATGTGTTAGCAGCACTGAGGCTGAATGTGTTAACAGCACTGAGGCTGAGCTGCAGGTTGTAATGTGTTAGCAGCACTGAGGCTGAATGTGTTAACAGCACTGAGAGGCTGAGCTGCTGCAGGTTGTAATGTGTTAACAGCACTGAGGCTGAGCTGCAGGTTGTAATGTGTTAAGCACTGAGGGCAGCACTGTGAGGCTGAGCTGCAGCTGCAGGTTGTAATGTGTTAACAGCACTGAGGCTGAGCTTAGCAGGTTGAGGCTGAATGTGTTAGCAGCACTGCAGGTTGTAGGCTGAGCTGCTGCAGGTTGTAATGTGTTAGCAGCACTGAGGCTGAGCTGCAGGTTGTAATGTGTTAACAGCACTGAGGCTGAGCTGCAGGTTGTAATGTGTTAGCAGCACTGAGGCAGCACTGAGGCTGAATGTGTTAACAGCACTGAGGCTGAGCTGCAGGTTGTAATGTGTTAGCAGCACTGAGGCTGAATGTGTTAACAGCACTGAGGCTGAGCTGCAGGTTGTAATGTGTTAGCAGCACTGAGGCTGAGCTGCAGGTTGTAATGTGTTAGCAGCACTGAGGCAGCACTGAGGCTGAATGTGTTAGCAGCACTGAGGCTGAGCTGCAGGTTGTAATGCGTTAGCAGCACTGAGGCTGAGCTGCAGGCTGAATGTGTTAACAGCACTGAGGCTGAGCTGCAGGTTGTAATGCGTTAGCAGCACTGAGGCTGAGCTGAGGTTGTAATGTGTTAACAGCACTGAGGCTGAGCTGCAGGTTGTAATGTGTTAGCAGCACTGAGGCTGAATGTGTTTAACAGCACTGAGGCTGAGCTGCAGGTTGTAATGTGTTAGCAGCACTGAGGCAGCACTGAGGCTGAATGTGTTAACAGCACTGAGGCTGAGCTGCAGGTTGTAATGTGTTAGCAGCACTGAGGCAGCACTGAGGCTGAATGTGTTAACAGCACTGAGGCTGAGCTGCAGGTTGTAATGTGTTAGCAGCACTGAGGCTGAGCTGCAGGTTGTAATGTGTTAACAGCACTGAGGCTGAGCTGCAGGTTGTAATGTGTTAGCAGCACTGAGGCTGAGCTGCAGGTTGTAATGTGTTAGCAGCCTGGTATGTGGGTGCGAGGAGCCAGACGGGAGAGACAGGAGGGATAAGGACGCAAGCGATAAGGAAGTGAGGGCGTTTTGGACAAAGTGTGTGTGTGTGGGGGTGGGGGTTGGGGGTGTGAGAGAGGAGGTGGCGAGGACACGAAAAGACCCCGGGGGAAGAAACGAGGCACTTTGTCATTTCGGAGAAATTTGGAGAGACGGCGGTTCTTATCTTAATGGGTGCAGGAGAGCCCCTCTAAATGGCCTGATACTCACCACGGCTCTACTCACACATACAGCATATGACAGGAGCTTGTGCATCGCACTCAGACTCAGGGCATCAGTATGTCCGGCCCTCGTCCATACCAGACCATGGCCAGATCAGAGCCAAATCAAGGCCAGGGTAGGACCAGATTTATTCTAGATCAGGGTCACATCATGGCCAGACTAGGGCCAGATTCATTCTAGATCAGAGCCAAATCAAATCAACTAGGGCCAGACTATTCTAGGAGCCAAATCAAGGCCAGACTAGGGCCAGATTTATTCTAGATCAGGGTCACATCAGGGCCAGACTAGGGCCAGATTTATTCTAGATCAGAGCCAAATCAAGGCCAGACTAGGGCCAGATTTATTCTAGATCAGAGCCAAATCAAGGCCAGACTAGGGCCAGATTTATTCTAGATCAGGGTCACATCAGGGCCAGACTAGGGCCAGATTCATTCTAGATCAGAGCTAAATCAGGGCCAGACTAGGGACAGATTTATTCTAGATCAGGGTCACATCAAGGCCAGACCTAGGTCCGGTCCACTAAAGATCAGGGCCACGTCTGTGGCCAATCAAGACCAAAACCGGGCTTCATCAGGACCTGGTTCAAATGTGGTTTGATCTGGGCCAGGGACGTGACGTGCACCATCTCTCTGGTCAACAACAATCTCTGCCTGAAAACAAACCAGAAGGCTGACCTCCTCCTCTGCTTACATGCCTATAGGTCAGCCTTCCTCTTCCTAGCTTATGCTGCTACAATCCACTGAGTTCTCAGTCAGTAATGATCAGTAATAGTGTTGTTTCATGCTCAACAAATGGGCATGAAACAACACTATTTCATTTTTAAAAAATAAAAAGGATTTCTTTAGAAGCAGACAAACAAATACGTGCCCTGTATTCAGAACAGAGAAAATTAAGTATCGAATCACTAGGTAAACATTGGGCATGTTTCAATAAAGCCTTTCAATAAACCTTTCAACCTTTCAATAAAGTGCCTTCTATGTGAGAATTAGCTGTGTCTAAAGCGATGCAAACAATGATTAGTGCTGGTGCTTGCAATACAAACAAAGCTCTTGTTAAAACAGCAGTCCAAGTGATGTTCCTAGTTCTAAACATATGTAATGTATATTAGTGCCAATAAAAAAAAAAAAAAAAACAGGTTTGAATTACTGCTTTATTTAAAGAGGTTCAATATCAAAAGCATTTTGCAATTTAACTGTGCAGGCAGTATGGAAATGCTCAAAAATATCATGGCGCCTTTAAACGATGCTGTGTGAAAGGATGCCAATTTGTAATAATTGTTAAAACATTAATGTCACGGCGTTGCGTGATATGGAAGCGTTCAATTGAGTGCGTTATTAAAATGTTGCCTGAGACGGGAAGCAATGCCTGCAGTGCTAAAGTGTGTGTGTGTGTGTGTGTGTGCTGTGGTGTGCGCGCAGGAGTGTGTGTGTGTGTGTGTGTGTGTGTGTGTGTGTGTGTGTGTGTGTGTGTGTGTGCTGTGGTGTGCGCGCAGGAGTGTGTAGTGTGTGTGTGTGTGTGTGTGTGTGTGCAGGAGTGTGGGGCCAGAGAGAAGGAGGGAGAGAGAGAGAAAGAGATGGAGGCGGGTATGTGGGAGGTGGTGGAGAAGGAGGAAGCTGCGGTGATGGTGGCAGAGGTGGTGGTGGTGTTGACGCGGCTCCTCTCCGCTGTAAAAAGTTTATCCCTGCGGCACCATTGCATAAGCATACATATGGGACGGCCCCAATGGAAGACGACACTTAAAATGACATTATTATAAAATGCAATACTCCTGCAATGATCCCTTATTGAATTAGGAGCCATGATGCAGGATGAATTTCCCGCGGCTCTAATCCATCATGGCCGCAGTATTAAAAGATAGGGCTCAACTGGCATCAGGATCCCACTCACTCTTTCCTTTCATTATTTTGAATTAGGCGGCGACTGGGGGAAGTCCTCTTAATGACAATTACAGTGATTCAGTGGCCCCCGCCCGGCTTCTGACAAGTAAAATATTAACTCCTCCGTCACAGCTGTCGGAATTAAAATACTCGCCAGCCGCAGCCGGCCCAAATTAAATTGGCCTTTTATGTTCCGAACATGGCTGACCCCCGTGGGGCTCACGCAGAGATGGCTGCCACTACCGCTCTCGCGGCTGGCAGACCCAGAGAGGAGTGTAGGGCCGGATCGGGGCCAGATCTGCTTAAGGTCCAAATGGCACGGAATGACCACTGTGGGCCCCAGGCAGAGATAACTGCCACCACCGTCACCACCGTCACCACCATCACCACCACCATCACCACCTGCCACCACCGTCACCACCATCACCACCATCACCTTCACCACCGCTGCCACCACCATCACCACCGTCACCACCATCACCTTCACCACCGCTGCCACCACCACCACCATCACCTTCACCACCATCACCTTCACCACCATCACCATCACCACCATCACCACCATCACCACCGTCACCACCATCACCACCATCACCTTCACCACCATCACCTTCACCACCATCACCACCTTCACCACCATCACCACCGTCACCACCATCACCACCATCACCTTCACCACCGCTGCCACCACCGTCACCACCACCACCACCGTCACCACCATCACCACCGCCACCACCGTCACCACCATCACCATCATCACCTTCACCACCGCTGCCACCACCGTCACCACCGTCACCACCACCACCACCGTCACCACCACCACCACCACCATCACCACCGCTGCCACCACCATCACCACCGTCACCACCACCACCACCATCACCTTCACCACCGCTGCCACCACCATCACCACCACCACCTTCACCACCGCTGCCGCTAGACAGACCCAGGGACGAGACCTGGACCGGGGTCGAGGAAGATCAGAGCCTGATTGAGGCTAGAACAGGGCCTCAATTGAGGCCAGATTCATTTAAACTCAAGTCTGAATTACCCCCCTGGGGCTCAGGCTGAGATGTCTGCTGTCACCATGGCTGAGGGTGAGAGAATGGAACTGAAGTGAGCCAAATGAGGGCCAGATCGGGGCCAGATGCAGTTATGTTCTGCATGTAGATGACCCATGTCGGGATAGGGCAGACATTTTTTTCCGCTGCCACTGCCGTGAGAGTAGATCTGACCCAGACATGGACTCTGATCAGATTCAAGAACCAGATAAGAACTAGATCCGTTTGTGTTCCTGACCTCCTGTAGGTTTTACCTCCTGTGAGGTTTTAAATGTCAATGCCTAACATGGTCTTACAACACATCTAACAAAATGTCAAGGCCTAACTGGTCTTACCCATTAGGCCAGCTTCAAGGTGAAGGGACAAGAGGTCAAATTGTATCTATCTGACTGCAGTTTAAATGACCTGAGGTGAGCTTCATATAAGATTCATTTTTCATAAATCACCTCCCTCAACATCAGGGATGTGCTTCCAGAAAGTGCTTTTGATGCTACAATCATGTTAACCACAAGACCCCCAATGATGTCTGTATCATTTAACTGTTCATAGCACTGCTCAACTTGTGTGTCATTCATTTTATCCAGAGATTATGTGCTGTATCAGTCGGTAAACTCCAGAGGCTGCTGTGTGTGTGTGTGTGTGTGTGTGTGTGTGTGTGTGTGTGCTTCCTTGTCTTGGTTTGTTTTTCCTTCCCTAAAACAGGGCATTTTTAATTGGAGGACGGGGCTCTGGGTGAAAGTGGTCTTCTGTGGCTTGTTTGCTGCTAATCGGCTTGAGTGAGTGATTAGAGACTCCGAGTAATTAACGAAAAAAGAAACAAAATAATGAGCCTTGGTAGAATTAACACGGCTGCTAAGTCAATAACAATTCACACAGCGCGGCGTTGGCCAATGCTATGGGGCTTTTTACGGAAAAACTAACACTGTGTGTGTGTGTCTGTGTGTGTTTGTGTGTGTGTGTGTGTGTGTGTGTGTGTGTGTGTGTGTGTGTGTTTTCCTGTGCTTTACATATCATCACATTTATGATATGATTGACTGAGGTCAGGGGGAGCAGAATAGCATGTTGAGAGAGCTGATCCCAGCACAGTTACGGAGTGCCCAAACCTGAACCGAGGTCTGCACTTCATGGCCTGTCTCGCTTTGCAGTTTCTACCCTCCTCTTTGATCTCGGAATTCTGCATTATTTATGATGACCTCTGACCCCGAACTCCACGCTCTGGTAGGTCGTAGAGGCACAGGCGGACGACCTGTTGAGCAACCCTGCGCTTTAAAAAACACGATAAACTCGCTCCGAGATAAAAGGAGCAGTGTCGGATCGGAGATTAGGCTGTAATCACTAGTTAATAGGCAGCAAGGCTGCCAAATTTGCATGGTTAGTCCAAAAAATAAACTAAATTAGGATGAGAATGAGCAAAAAAAATGAATAAAAACTTTTAGTTTGCAGTGTGTTTATGTCAGCAGCAAAGGCAAACACACAGGGATGCCTCAACTCCTGAATTAGGGGCTCAACACTCTTGTTTCCGCGCCAACCCGCCTGTTTGCCCTGACTTAGAGGTCAAGCTGCCAGCGTTCTAATCAGATAAGCGAGAGTGTTGTTTTTGTGTGTGTGTGTGTTTTCTCATTGTTGTTGTTGTTTGTTTTCTCCCTCATCTTTCCACCACTGACTTCGTCCCCACAAGCGCTTTCGTTTTCTGGCGTTCGCGTGAAGGACCCCTGAGTACTCGCGCTCCGTTTGAGCTCTTTAGAAACGATCGATTTAAGAGAAAGAAAAGAACGCAGGAGGAGGAGGAGGAGGAGGAGGTGGAGGAAGAGAGGGAAACAGGCACAGCTGTGACCTCTAAGTCTGTGAACGTTACACTTTGAAACCGTGAATTTTGTACTCAAATAATCAGCCCCCCCAGGACATGTCACCTCTCCTCCTCCGAAATAAACAGCGTGAATAAACAAATGAAAAACGATAATAGAGAAACCGTAGCGAAAATGCCAAGACATGCTAAATCTAATCATGTAGGCACATGGGTCCTGTCTCAATTTAAACCGTTCTGATCCAGAAGATTGAGGATTTCACAGAGACAGCGGCTCCCCACCACCAAGAGAGCCACGTCACCCTCACCTCCCTCTGAGAGGGCAGCGCGAAGAGGAAAACATTTGCTTCTTGGCCGCTGTGGCCCTTTGCTAATATTGCATGCAACTCTCCTCTTTTGTTTTGACCAGTCCCCTGATAAGTTCATCTTCATGCTCTTTTGCATCCTCTGGAGTTTTCCGTCGTGCCGAAGCCTTGCCAACGCTTCCAGGCAGTATCGTATCATCTCTCTTCTCCTCTTGGCCTCTCGTCTCCATGTCTGATTTATCGGATTTGCTTTGGGTAAGAATGTGGGAACACAATCAATAATGGCCGATGATTATTCATACGCTTTAATTGGCATTTTCACATGTTTTTATACATTCATTATTACCCGGGCCTACTTATAATCAGCACTCTTTGAAGTCAGCGTTCACCTTTTTCTTTGCTGATCAGATTGTTATTGACCTAAGAAAAAAAAAAAAAACAAGGGATAAATTCACCAAATGCGTCCACCTCTGGTGAAAGATGTGGATTTTGATGCGTTTAATAGTTTTCATGAATTCTGCCTGGGGGAGCAGAGTGAATGGTTTAATGACCCGGGGAGTGGGGTGGTGGTGGTGTGTGTGTGTGTGTGTGTGTGTGTGTGTGTTCAGGGGGTTGGGGGAGTTGAGGAAGGGTGGTGTTGGGTGGGGGTTGGGGTAGGTCATTACTTTACCCGAGGCTATGTTGGAATCATTGAGACATCCTTAAACTCCGGCATCTGTCACTGTTTCAGCATTAAATAAGCCTTGTGAGCAACTATTAGCCCAACCAGTCCCAAGCACCATTAATCAGCTGCTGGAAGGTGCCAATATGTCCACCAGACGCCATCAAATGATCGTTAATGTGAGGAGCACTTCAACAAAGAGCTGTGATCGGTGAGCATCCCTCTGAGTTCATCTCTTCACCTTATTTAATCTGCACCGGCTAATTCCACCTCTAAAGCATGTGGAGAGACCAATGTGTGTGTGTGTGTGTCCTGTGGAGTGTTGAGAGGTGGAAGGAGAGGCTTTGGAGGGAAAAAAGAGGTGTTGGGACAGGACGCTTGATTGACAGGTGGGTTGTTGATGAATATGGTGATTGTGAGAGAGACAGCCAGAGACCATCTCAGCTTCAGCTACACATTGATAGAGAGAGAGAAAGAAAAAGAATATGTGTGAGAGAGATAGAGAGAAAGACAAGAGTGTGTATTTGTGTGTGTGTCTGTGAGTGTGTGTGTTTGGTGTGTGTGTGAGTGAATGAGTGAGTATTTCTTAGTGTATATTGGAGAAAGAGAGAGAGAAAAAGAGAGAGATGATATGTGTGTGTGTGTGTGTGTTAGAAAGAGACTTAAAGAAAGAGCGAGAGAGAATAAGTTGGTGTGTGTCTGTCTGTCTGTCTGTCTGAAAGGACAATGATGCGTTTAGTACAGACATCTTCCACTAAGGTCTCACCCGCCCTCGCCACCGACGGTGGTTTTCAAAATGACAAAATCCATCCTGGCGTATCGATCAGTTATTCTTCCATCTCTGGCTGGCCACCTCCCTCTCTCTTTCCCGCCTCCCCCAACCAGCTTCCTATTGATCCTGCCCAGTGATTGGTCGGCCTGTAATTTGAGACAGACATTGACGAATGGCACTGGACATTTTTTTCCCCTTTTTACCCCCCTCCACCCCTATCTTCCTCTTGTCCCAGGGTGATGAAGTCATAACGCGAGTGACAATGCCAGACTGGGACCAATTGGAGAGGGAGTAACCTTTAAAGCCAATAGAGGATGTCTGTTCCTGGCACTCGTCTCCTTGTTCTTCTATGAGGCCCTCTGGGCGATTTGCTAGATGGCCTTCATAAAACCTCTCTCTCCCACACACATTCTCTCTCTCTCTCTCTCTCTCTCTCTCTCCTGCCATCATAGCAACGGATGGCGGCATGGAGAGTCAGTCCGCTGACTCACCGCGGCGTTCTGAGCCTGAGCATGTGGGCTCTGGCCCCTCCTGCCGAAGCTACGTTTATTAAAGTCATATTTATAAGAATAAAGAGAGGCCGCGATGATGATGAATGAGTCTGCAGCTTCTGCGCCGGGTATTTATAAACTGATATGGCCTCATAAACTCATCTTTAAAACAGTGACCCTGCCTGCTACAGTATCCCCGGGTCGAATGGGACTAAATGCAAGGGATCCATCAATGGACACAAATGAATAAACCATTTTGTGCTTTGGTGTCTGTACGTTTGTTTTTTGGAGGAAGTCCAAAGTGTCTAATGAACTGGGCTACCAAGCAGTAGCCAGACAAATTGAGGGTTCAGCATGGCTGCCACCACTGTGTCCCTGAGCAAGACACTGCAGTCAGAAGGGAGAGCAGAGGAGATAAAGTTTCTGTTCAAGAAGTAGTAGCTGAACAGAGAGCTAACAGGAGCTAAAGAAAGTCCTGGACACAGACATCACTTGCTGTAAAAGGGATTTTAATAAGAATGTTTCCAGCGTCATCAGACCTGTTGATCATAACCTCACAAGGGTCTGTTGACTGAAACACTGTATTTAAAATCCCCTGTTCTGCAGATGACGACAGTGTTTTGGAGGAAGACATCTCCTTCTCTTACAACTTAAAGAATGATCACAGTATTTGAAATCGACTGATACAAAAATAAATTTGGGGTTGATATAAGTTGGCATGAAACGAAACATCGGGAACAGAAGTCTGGACATCACGCAGGCCTATCCTCCTCTCATACACACACAGACATCCAAACACGTCCTCTTCTTCAACTGTACGTATCGTACATCTAACTGTACTGTAGCGAGACAGCATCTCTAGAAGCTAAAGGTCGTCTCTGGGGTCGTCCCCTCTGCTGGTCTGGGCCAGGTGTGGCCCAGAGCTGAGCTGGTCTTTGGGTGCTTCACTTGGAGATGACTCCAATGCTCTCTCATCCTCTCTCTCTCTCTGATATCCCTCCTCTCTCTCTCATCCCTCCTTTCTCTCTCTCTCTCACTCAAATCCCTCTGTCTCTCAGCTCTTACATCCACGGCTACATCTAAGTCCAGGCCTTCGCAAAAAAATAGGATTTTGTTGAGGGAGCAAGTGAGTAGTAGAATGGCCATTTTCTTATCGGCTACTTTGCATAGCGTTTCTTAAATAGTAGTTTGTTTTACTGTTTATGGGAGGAACAGCTGGACCCAGAAAAAGAATTATCGGCACATTATTGCATCACGGCTTAACAACCGGATACTTTTCGTTTCTCTACTCAGCCTTGTAATGGCACACTGTGTACCCACCAAGCTGTTGCACAACAAGTACTTTTACTGCTGGCTTTCCCCAGTTTCATCCCCCAGTAACTCTGTATGTGTCACACATTTACTATTTTGTTTGTGTTTTATACAAATATTTATACATGATAATATACTAATCCTGATGTGCATAAACTCATCTCTCTTATCACTCTTTTGCCAGTTTCCATTTTATTGGTAATATGGGAAACTTAAAAGTCTGTCTGTCTTTCTCTCTCTCTATTTCTCTCTCTCTCTCTTTCTTGCTCTCTCTCTCTTCCCATGGATGTCTGCAGAGGTCAATTCCCAGGCAATGCCATCAACCCTTCTCTAACTGCTGCATATTGGATCTAATAACAGCACTGAATACCAGCAGACAGTTAATCGCTTGATAATGAGCGCAGGGTTTGGCTTTTTTGACAAGTCAATCTCTCTGAAGCAGTTTGGTCTCCCCATTCAGGGGACTGGAAGACAGGAAATAGCAGGCTCTACACAAACATTACCTACACAGACACACACACACACACAACACACACACACACACACACACACACACACACACATACAACCTACTCATACGCTTACTCACAAGTACACACATACACACACACACACACACACAACCTACTCACTTACTCACACACACACACACACACACACACACACACACACACACACACACACACACACAATCATCACAGCTAAAACACAATTAAAGAGGAGGATTATAAATTGGTTGAGGAAGATAAATGCTCGGCCTGATTCCCATGTGTTGGAGCTCTCCTCCTGCAGGGCTCCTGCTAACCCTCCCTGTCTCATTAGCATAGGGTAATATCAGGACAAACACACACTGCTCCTTTGGAGTGAAATTACACACTACAACAGAAGAGGTGTCATCATTAACACACACTCTTACCCTCTCTCTCTCTCTCTCTCTCTCTCTCTCTCTATATATATATATATATATATATATATTTCACTTTAGACAAAAGTGTCTGCCAAATCCTATAACCATAACCATATCTCACACACACACATTCTGTAACACACACACACTAACATACAAACAAACACACACACATGCTGTAACAAACACAAAAAGTACACACACACACACACACACACACATTCCCTCACTTTCTGATTCTCTTGAGTTTGTGTGCAAGAGGCACAACCTCTACAGACAGTAAGGGGAAAGAGAGAGAGAGAGAGAGAAAGAGAGAAAGACAGAGAGAGAGAGAGAGAGAGAGAGAGAGATGGATGGTGTTTGGGATGACTGTAAGGTATCTGCGCTCAGACTGGAGTACTTAAAGTATCTGCTGTGGAATTAAGAGCATGTGGACGCCGGCCACAGGCCAAGCCACAGAGCACTTCCATTTCGCGTTTACAGGACATTAACGACACTTGATAAAGGCTCACGTAATTTTAGACAGCCTGCCACCAGTTAGCTACAAGTCCGCAAAAAACACACACACACACACTCAAGGTTGACGGTGACACATAACAGCACTCTCAGTTAATCCATCTCCCCAAGACCTGCTCTGTTTTACTCACTCGTTTAAAAAACGACTCATAGCACAGTAATACACAGGCTAAGAAAACACTGTTATATAAAGTTAATAAATCTGAATCTGAATAATTGCTCTAAGGCTCACATAAAAATACAAATCATAAAAATGGAACCCTGTTTATATAAAAGCGAAACAAAAACCCCTCTGCCTGGAAAAAACTGAGAAATACAGATATTTATAAATGTCTGCAGCCCCTCATACATATATGTAGAAGCAGAGAACACTGAGGTAAATAGACGAGTGCAAACCGGTCATCAGCAAACTCAGGCCCTTGTCCCAAACTCATTTTCTAACACATGAATGGCTAAACATGTTAGTTTCTACCCTCCCTAAAATGGAATACTTATTGGGCAGTCTATTTGTAACCTAGGCTTGGTATAATGGTTAAGACAGGTTACTGAATAAATGATAAGACAACAAAGGGTCTAGTCTTAATGGAAAAATCCCACTCTAAATAAAAAGTATAAAAGTGATGAATCCTTTAGCTACCCAGCTTAAGGACACAGTCTCTCAAATTTAGGAGAATGAAAGATAGTGCCTAAGGTTGGAACTCTGAACATTGAAATGTGAAACGGAAGACATATCTGTATAAAAAAATCAACTAAAAAAGATCCCCTAAAACAATTATCTAAGCTGCTGAAATGCTAGTAGTATCTGGCTTTAATATTACATTCCCCAAAGCAAGGATAATCTTATATGTTGGTGAACCAAATGGGCTTTCCTTGTACAGGACAATGTAGCCTAAAGTGCTGTATAGTTATTGTAGATTACTGCAAAAAAAATAGGCTTTGATTTGTACTGATATTACACGTGCGTTTGGAAATGGTGGAAGTAAAGAGCATTGTGTGAGTGTAATTGTTGGTTAACTGAAAACAGTGCCCCTGAGATAAAAGAAGACCAGCACAACACCGACATCATGTTTGCAAAACAGCTACTTGCCTCTCCTCTCCTCTGCTCGGCTCTCCTCTCCTCTCCTCACTTCCCGGTGCGTGCGCGCGCACCGCTTGCCTGCCACCGCCGCTTATTTCCCCTCCGCCTCGCTCTCCTTCCAGGAGGGCTCGCGCAGGCAGGCAGGCAGGGAGGGAGTAATTTCAGCGAATTGTAAGCGGACAGTACCTCCGCCGGGAGAGCTGGCAATCATGAGGGAAACAATGTTTACATCGATCAGCTGTCAGCGTGATTTATGGCTTCATTTTGCTGTAATGGAGAATTAGAGGGAAGATTATCAGGGACTCAACACTGCCGCTTGTTACCCATGTCCAGGCCGGCAATTTGTCTCCCCGAAGCAGCCAAATACTTGTGACAGTACCGGCACTTGGCCTAATTCAATCAAGAGAAAATGTTGGAATTAATTTGTTACCAGAAAATTTAAATATGTTCAGCAAACAGTAGCCGCTGAACGGTGGTGGGGGGGCTGCTAGATTTATGTGCCCGGGCAAGATATCGATCCGCTTCGATCCGGCCCCGTGCCGAGGGTTTAATGTGTAATAATTTCCAATTTAAAGCTTCTTTTCAAGATCACCGCCGCAAAGCGGGGGCAGGCCGAGCCCGCGCAGCAGATTAAGGGAGCCTGTTGCTAAGGCTTTGTCAGGGGGCCTCGGCTCGAATGTAAATGCGCGCGGGTTATCGGTCCCAGCATCTTTAATGTGCCTGACATGGCTGTTTATTGTGCGTCAGACAGGCGCGAGCAGGTTCGCCTGGCGGGGCCTGGTAATAAGACACTTGTAAGGAAACGAATCTTGGTAACCCGTCTTTTCGCAGTAATTACACAATGGCCGAACGCAGAAAGCAAACAAATGGGGATCAAGCAGGTGCTCCCACGCATTCTGTTGTGAATTATGCATTGCTTTCAATTTCACTGACAGCAATGCCCTGGTAGATAACAAAATCCTTTTATGGCTACAAACTAACAAACATGTTTGGTGCTACTCTTAATTTACTTCAGTAACAGATTAACCAATAACCACACAAACGCAACAATTTGACATATTGGTTTGTCTTATATTGATATGTTTAATACTTTTATATAGATATTTTGAATACTGTTTAATTCCAACAGTGCTAAGTGAAATGTCTTTACACATTATACTGCACATTGCACACATTAGGCTATACTACAATATATATTCTAGGAGGACAGGACTGTACACGTTCATTCAAATGACTGGAGCGAATATTGGTGGTAGCACTTCTGTGATTTTCTGCTGTCTTTCATATGTGGTGACTGCTGTGATTTGAGCTGACGGGAAACACTGGCTGGGTCAATGAAAAGAATGTCTTTCTTTTAAAGGCCCAGAAATGCTCCCCTTATTCAGCATGGGTGAAGCCGTTGGCAAAGCTTTCTCTCTCTCTCTCTCTTTCTCCCCTCTGTCCATCTTCCTCCTTTTTGTTTCCCCTCTCTCACTCGCATTCTCTCAAATACAAACACACACACACACACACACACACACACACATCCCACACTCCATGGGGATTTCCCCTCAGAAATGGAGGAGATAGAATGTTTACAGCCTGAAAACAACAGCCAAATAGAACATGTTTGAGCATTCTCTCTCTCCCTTGCGCTCTCTTTCTCTCTCTCTTTCCTTCTCTCTCTCTCTTTCCATATCAGGGCCATATTAGGACCGTATCAGGGCTATCAGGGCTAGACCAGGGCCATATCAGGATCGTATCAGAGCCGTATCAGAGCCATATTAGGACCATATTAGAGCCGTATCAGGGCCATATCAGAGCCGTATCAGGGCCATATTAGGATCATATCAGAGCTGTATCAGGGCCATATCAGAGCCGTATCAGAGCCATATCAGGACAACATCAAGGACACATCACCATACCAGGACCACATCAGATCCACATGTCAGAGCCACAATAGGACCAGATCAGAGCCAGGTCAGAACAGCATCCATACGACATCAGGTCCATGAACCCATACGTCAGCACTGTATCAGGACGACATCAGAACCACATCGGGCCCACATCAGATTCACATCAGATCCACATCAGGCCCACATCAGATCCACATCGGGCCCACATCAGATTCACATCAGATTCACATCAGGCCCACATCAGATTCACATCAGATTCACATCAGGCCCACATCAGGCCCACATCAGATTCACATCAGATTCACGTCAGGGCCCTTGGAGTCTCCTCAGTTGATTCATTTCCAGGCCCATACCTTCCACCCCCCAACACACACACACACAAACTCTCTCTCACACACATGCACACACCACATCTGTCTGTCCCATGAGATTGAACCTACAGGGCACAGCGGGGTTCCTTCAGCTCCTCTTACTGTAGCTGCAGTCTTACAAATTACCCGACAGCTGAGGAGAGCAGGAAGTAATGCATACTGATTAGCGTGTGTTAATTGATGCCTAATTATCCGGCAGTGCCGTGCATACTGTAGCTATGGGCCACCGCACAGAAGAGCAGGCAAGAGCGGGCGGCCATGCTGCAGGTAAACCCATGATTAACCATGGAGACGTGGCACAGACACACACACACACACACACACACACACACACACACAGCAAGCTCATCCAAGTGACGCATCCAAAAGTGTGAGGACACTAGCCAGGTGTGTGTTTGTTTGTATGATGGCGCATGAGTGTGGGTATTAATTGGCAGACATTATTCTGCGAGTGTGTTAATGTGTGCCTGTCACTTCTCTGAGTGGCTCACCTTCTCTGTTCCATGAGTGTGTGTGTTCTCACAGAAACACTCTAAAAGTGGCAATGAGATTGAAAGTTTTAATTCACAAAGTATTTTACAAGGTAGGCCACGGAAGACTAACACCTAACACTCAAGAATTAAACTAAAAAGTCTTTAATCGGTCCAGGTTTTGGAGCTTCTAGACCATCGTTTTCCAACCTTGGGGTCGGGACTTTATGTGGGGTCGCCTGAAATTCAAAAGGGGTCGCCTGAGATACTCGGTATCTTACAATTGACCAGTACATTACATTAAAATATACATACATTAAATAAAAAATATTTAAAAAACCCATGTAATCAGATCCTTCATTACAATCTGACTACATAATTCACGCTTGATCAACGTTCCAAACAAAGCAGCAAAACAACCACACACGCAAAGGTAGCCAAACAAATTAGCTTGCTAAGACATTTGGGGGAATTCAAAATACCACTCTCGACTGGGTGTTACAACAGAGATGGTGTGATTGATTGGGGTCGCCAACATTTTGTGACATCAAAATAGGGTCACCTGCCAAAAAAGGTTGGGAACCCCTGTTCTAGACCCTGCAGATCCTGTCTGATATTAGCTGGGACCAAACTGGTGTAGTGTGGTGTAGACATCAAGATGATGACACCTGAAGAGTCATTATAAAGACAGCTGGAGACCGATGAGTAGTAGCAGATTGGTCAGTAGTAAAGTAGTAGCAGATTGGTCAGTAGTAAAGTAGTAGTAGATTGGTCAGTAGTAAAGCGTAGTAGATTGGTCAGTAGTCTGGGCAGAGCTGAAGCTTCCCTTTCTGTGAGATGTGATGTGTCCCTCTCTGTGTGTCCCTCTCTCTCTCTCTGTTGTGTTAGTGTGTGAATGTGTGAGTTTGTCTATTTCTGTTCTGTAAGTGTGTGTGAGTGTGTGAATTTCTCTCTCTCTCTCTGTTGTGTGAGTGTGTGAATGTTTGAGTTTGTCCCTCTCTGTTCTGTGAGTTTGTGAGTTTGTCTCTCTCTCTGTTGTGTTAGTGTGTGAATGTGTGAGTTTGTCTCTCTCTGTTGTGTGAGTGTGTGAATGTGTGAGTTTGTCTCTCTCTGTTTTGTAAGTGTGTGAGTGTGTGAATTTCTCTCTCTCTCTCTCTCTCTCTCTCTGTTCTGTGAGTGTGTGAGTTTGTCCCTCTGTTCTGTGAGTGTGTGAGTGTGTGAGTGGATGCCCATCTCAGCTCCACAAGTGTGTGTCTCAGCTGACTCTATTAACTGCACGGTATGTCTACCACATGAGTATGAGTATGTGTTTCCCCATCTCGTCTGGGAGAGTGTCCCCTGTCTCTGTTCTGTGAGTGTGTGTCGTGGCCATTGGGAGGAGTGTGTGACCTACCAACTTACTCTCTCTTAACGTGTCTTAATTGGGTCTTTCGTCAAGAGGGCGGCGATCCAACATGCTCACACCATCAGACCACAAAGGGTTGTGGAGAAAAGAGGAGAGAAGAGAAGAGAAAGAGAGGAGAAGAGAAGAGAAGAGAAAGAGAGGAGGAGAGAAGAAAAAGAGAGGAGAAGAGAAGAAAAAGAGGAGGAAGAAGAGAAGAAAAAGAGAGGAGGAGAGAAGAAAAAGAGAGGAGAGAAGAGAAAAAGAGAGGAGGAGAGAAGAGAAAGAGAGGAGGAGAGGAGAGAAGAGAAAGAGAGGAGGAGAGAAGAGAAGAGAGAAGAAAAGAGGAGGAGAGAAGAGAAAGAAAGAGAGGAGGAGAGAAGAGAAGAGAAAAAGAGGAGGGGACAAGAGAAAGAGTACAGAGGAGGAGAGAGAGAAGGAGTGGAGAGGGAGGAAGAAGGATTGAGAGAGAAAGTAGGAGGGGAGAGAGAGAAAAGGAGGAGAGAGGATGAGAGATATACAGGGAGATGAAGAGAGGAGAGAACAGAGGACATAAGAGAGAGAGAGAGAGAGAGAGAGAGTTTGAAAGTGAGGGATGGAGTATTTGGTAGACAGAGGTCAACATGGTAGCCATACCTGATGGTGTTAAACAAGTTTTCTCCCTCTTGCTCAAACACAGAAAAATTTACAGGAGGCCAAAAGGCTGCATGACACTTCCATAAACAAGATTTATATGCACATTTGTACTGATAGTGTATAGCATAACTGATTGCCTGTGTGTCTCTGAATGTCTTTGTGTGTATGTGAGAGTGTGTGTCTATGTGAGTATCTGTGTGTGTGTGAGAGAGAGTGTCTGCACTGTGTGTCTTTCTGTGTGTGTGTGTGTGTGTGTGTGTGTGTGTGTGTGTGTGTGTGTGTGTGAAAGAGAGAGAGAGAGAGAGAGAAAGAGTATGTGTCTGTGTGTGTGTGTGTATGTGTGTGAAAGAGAAAATGTGTGTGTGTTTGTGTGTGTGAGAGAGAGAGTGTGTGTGTGTGTGTGTGTGTGTGTGAGTGTGTGTGTGTGTGTGTGTGTGTGTGTGTGAAAGAGAAAATGTGTGTGTGTTTGTGTGT
>NC_063203.1:22898244-22928244 GCF_017589495.1 Alosa alosa | reverse complement strand
AGTGGATGAGTAAAGGAGCACGAAGGAGGAGGGAAGAATAGAATAGAATAGAATAGAATAGAATATACTTTATTGTCATGCCTGCATTAAAATGATCTTTGGTCTCACTGATAGGAATAGTATAAAACACATAGGAAACATAGACCAGACACATTCATTCCATTACACACAGATATATATCCCCATAACACAGCACATCACATGTATCCCCTCCCTCTAGCCCACACACACATGCTAGAGGGAGGGGGTACATGTGAAGGACAGAGGTGAAGAGAAAGAGGATGATGCAAGTGATCACAGCAGTCTAATAAACCCAGGACGCCCATACATAACACAACTCTGTCTGTGTGTGGTGGTGTTTCAACTTCACTGTGACTATAACTTGTTACAATAACACCATTATGGTGTATACAAAATGTGATCGTGATCGTGATTGCACTCATTGAATACAGGCTATTCCTGTGTTTAAATCTCAATAACACATTATGGTGTATACAAAATGTGATCGTGATCGTGATTGCACTCATTGAATACAGGCTATTCCTGTGTTTAAATCTCAATAATTTTAATCTTCTGACAAAATAGATGACACAAAGGGCTAAAATGAGTGAGCAAAATGTGAAAAAAGCACTTCAGCATGTCAGGATTTCACTACAAACTGCACATGAATATTTCAGAGTGGAGAAGGACTGGGAATGCATGCCCAATTTTTCATAACTAGAATTGTGTGCGGTATTTTACATTAAAGATACACACATACACATATCTACACACAACCACAGACACACATGCACACACACACACACACACACACACACACACACACACACACACGCATTATCATTTAATATTATTGAGCCGATTGAATAATAATAATAATAATATTTGTAGATGAAAGTGTGTGGGTGTGGGCTGTGTTAAATGCAGAGGGCTGGGGCAGGCTGGCTACTAGTGGGGAACAGGTTGGGAGGCCATCTGGCCCAAGCCTGGTGTGTGTGTGTAAGAGAGAGAGAGAGAGAAATGACATTCTGCAGGACAGCAGCTTTGAACTCACAAACACTGGTGCCATTGTTCTCTCTCTCTCTCTCTCTCTCTCTCTCTTTCCCTCTTTCTCTCTCAATTCTATTGCAGCCTCCTGATGCCTTTTTCGATCCTTGACGCCTTGATTTATCCTTTTCCTTGTCTCTCATCCCCTAGTTTATCTTTATCTTGTCTTCTATTCTTCTTCTCCCTCTCTTTCTCTCTCTCTCTTTCATTCTCTCGGTCTCTCTCTCTATCTCTCTCTCTACCTCTCTATATCTCTCTCTTCCCCTATCTCATTCTCTCTCTCCATCTCTCTCTCTCTCTCCCCCCCTCTCTTTCTGTCTGTCTCTGTCTGTCCCTCTCTGCATACTAGTGGGTTTAATTACCGGCTCTAAAATGCCCAGTGTTCAGTGCGGCTCTTAAGGGGGTGAGATAGATCATCCTGTCAGCTGGGAGCTCACAGTCGCACAGGCGAAGGCTCAGACCAGCCTGTAAACCCTCGCCTACCACACCATAACATGATCCCCCGACACACACACACACACACACACACACACACACACACACACACACACACACAACACACACACACACATACACACAAACACACACACACACATACACACACACACACATGCACACACACACACACACACACACACACATACTCACACACACACACACACACACACACACACACACACACACACACACACACACACTGTTCTAACATTCATGCTATAGTCGACATTCACCTATCCTTTGTCTTTGTCTTTTATGCTTTCTTTATTCCTTGCAGTTTTTTCCTTCTGTGGTGTCTGTGGATGGTTTCCTGTTTTCTCTATCTATTGCACTGCAAAACGTACATGCTTCCATTTATTAATACCAGCCTGGCTCATGGCAGAAACATTCACGCAACAAACACACAATATATCAGTGTAATGCTATCCTATGGTGCAATGCTATGTTATGGAGGGTGTGTCTTGGGGAACGCTTGAGCCCAGCGTGTCATGTAGGTGTACACACGGTCAGTCAGCAAGAGGGAGTGTTCAACACAGCAGGTGTACTAGCCAGGCCTCTGATCCACTCCAGAGCATGTGTGTGTGTGTGTGTGTGTGTGTGTGTGTGGTGTGTGTGTGTGTGTGTATGCACTGTGTGTGGTCATGATAACCCGAGATTCTGACTCCTGTCCCACACAAAGCAGGCAACACAATACAAATACACAGTTCGCCAGCAGGATACTCATTCATGTTTCTAACAGTTTATATCACGCACACACACACACTCACACACACATAGATGTATGGACATGGTCTCATTCACACACACACACACACACACACACACACACACACACACACACACACACACACACACACACACACACACACATACACCCTAACACACAAACACACATGTATGCATATATACACACACATGCGTACACATCATGCACATACACACACACACACACACACACACACACACACACACACACACTGTTCTAACATTCATGCTATAGCTACACATTCTACCTATCCTTTGTTCTTGTCTTTTATGCTTTCTTTATTCCTTGCAGTTTTTTCCTTCTGTGGGTGTCTGTGGATGGTTTCCTGTTTTCTATCCCTATTGCACTGCAAAACATTACATGCTTCCGTTTATTACCAGCCTGATGTGGCAGAAACATTCACGCAACAAAACACACACTATCATTCAGTGTAATGCTATCCTATGGTGCAATGCTATGTTATGGAGGGTGTGTCTTGGGGAACGCTTGAGCCCAGCGGTCATGTAGGTGTACACACACGGTCAGTCAGCAAGAGGGAGTGTTCAACACAGCAGGCATCACAGCTGGCCTCTGGATCCTACCTGTGAGCATGTGTATTGTGTGTGTGTGTGTGTGTGTGTGTGTGTGTGTGTGTGTGTGTGTGTGTGTATGCGCACTGTGTGTGGTCATGATAACCTTTATATCCTACCCTGTCCCACACAAAGTAGGCAACACAATACAAATAGCACAGTTCGCCAGCAGGATATCATCATTCATGTTTCTAACAGTTTTATAACACACGCACACACACATAGATGTATGGACATGGTCTCATTCACATACACACACACACGCTCAGACACACACACACATACTCACACACACATACTCACACACACACCACACACACACACACACACACACACACACACACACATTCAGGGAGAGACGCAGACAGACAGACAAATACACACACACACACACACACACGCACAGACATGCACACACAGACACACATACACACACACACACACACACACACACACACACACACACACAGAGACATATCAATCAGCGTGCGCTATTATGAAGCCACAGTGGCACAGGGGTGGCCTGTGCATCAGAGCAGGGCTAAATGTCACCATACGGATTGATTGAGACACAAGGACACAGCACTAAGCACACACACACACACACACACACACACACACACACACACACACACACACACACACACACACTCTCCCTCTCTCTATCTCACACACACACTCTCTCTATCTTTCTCTCACACACACACACACAAACACACACACACACACACACACACACACACACACACACACACACACATACACACAAACACACACACACACACGTACATAGCATGGAGCACTTGACCTTTCGCCGTCCCCAGCAGGAGACGCAGGATGCAGCCCATGTTGGTCAGGCGCTGGCTGAAGTATGGGGGGAAAAGAGCATCAGTATTGATTAAGAGACGCTGATGAAATATTGGAGAATGACAGCATTAGTATTGATCAGCTGGCCTGTTGAGTGATTAGCGAGGTGGTGTATGTCTTTTTAATATCATGTTGGACTTCATGTCAAATCCATTAGAGGCATTGTTATATGTGATAATAGGGTAATGCTCCATTGAGAGTGAATGGAGGGGAAGATAATGAGGGTAGTGGACTCTCATCACTACTCTTGCTCTGTGTCAGACTTTGACCTTAGCAAGATATAAGCCACAATTATTATAAAGATTCTAAAATCCCTGTCAGCCCCCTGTGTGTGTGTGTGTGTGTGTGTGTGTGTGTGTGTGTGTGTGTGTGTGTGTGTGCTTGCAAGCTGTTGTAATGTGGTTTGCTTGTTTTTGGAATAAATCTTATAGCCAGTAAGGCATTGGGTTATAATAACTATAGTATGTGTCATATACATTACACATACCATATGTGTGTTATAAGTAGTAACCGGAATGTTATAACAACTGTTATAAATGTGTTATTACTATATAACACTTATGTGCAAATGGTATCAGTAGCAGAGTTTTTGTGTGTGTATGTGTGTGTGTTGTGTGTGTGTGTGTGTGTGTGTGTTTGTGTGTGTGTGATGTGTCTGTATGTGTGTGTGTGTGTCTTGGTGGTGGTTAGCAGCATAGTGTGTGTATGTATGTGTGTGTGTGTGTGTGTGTGTGTGTGTGTGTGTGTGTGTGTGTGTTGTTGTGTGTTTGTTTGTAAGTGAGCATGTGTGTGACGTGTCTGTATGTGTGTGTGTGTGTGTGTGTTTGTGTGTGTGTGTGTGTCTTGTTGGTGGTCAGTAGCATTGTGTGTATGTTTGTGTGTGCGTGTGTGTGTGTGTGTGTATGTGTGTGTGTGTGTGTGTGTGTGTGTGTGTGTGTTTGTTTGTAAGTGAGTATGTGTGTGACGTGTGTATGTGTGTGTGTGTGTGTCTTGTTGGTGGTCAGTAGCATTGTGTGTATGTTTGTGTGTGTGTGTGTGTGTGTGTGTGTGTGTGTGTGTGTGTGTGTGTGTGTGTGTGTGTGTGTGTGTGTGTGTGTGTTGGTGGTCAGTAGCACTGTGTGTATGTTTGTGTGTGTGTGTGTGTGTGTGTGTGTGTGTGTGTGTGTGGGGTGCTGTGCCTCGCGTCTGCGCTGGGCTCCATAAATCACAGAGTGCAGTCTGGGTGGAGGCCGGGTGGAGGGTCGACCAGCCGGCTAATGGAAGGTTAAGAGCTCAGTGACAGAACAATTACTGCCAATATATACACTCTAACCCCACGCTGCAGACCGGGGAGTGTGTGTGTGTATCTGTGTGTGTGTGTGTGTGTGTGTGTGTGTGTGTGTGTGTGTGTGTGTGTGTGTCTATGTGTCTATGTGTCTCAGAGAGAGCTTCTGTGCATGTGTGCATTTGTGTGCGTGTCTGTGTGTGCATGTGTGTGTGTGTTTGTGCTAGCATTGATTTGTGTGTGAGTCTGTATCTCTGGGCATCCTTGTATTTGAAAGATTTCAGCATAGAAGCTTAAGACGGACTTAAGGACGACAGGGCAGGCAGTGGACAGTCAAATAAACATGAAGAATCAGAAATGAGGGAAACAAGAACACACACACACACACACACACATACACAATGAGTTTTGGCCAAGCATGATGGACTTTGATAGTTTTCTTTTGTTACTGCTAATCTCCCCATCTGCATGTATATGTATTTGTGTGCATGTGTGTATGTGTGTGAGTGTGTGTGTGTGTGTGTGTGTGTGTGTGTGTCCTATCCATCACGTATAGAATTAGGGGCTTGAACGTTTTAGGATGAGGGGGAAAAGTTTGTCTCGCCGACCTCATCCTCATATGCTCTCCATTGTTCACCGATGAGCCCCATATCAAATTTGAGATGAAAATTTATGGAAATTTCATCAGCGCTATTACGCTCGCGACTTTTTGAGGCAATATATCCTCGGCGCCGCAACAGAATTTAGCGGGATGATAAATTTGGGAGCAGTTGGAAAGTATATGGATAGTGTGATTTTTTTTTTATTGCTATTTTTTCCACTCAGCTCGGGAGAGACCTTGTGTGTGTGTGTGTGTGTGTGTGTGTGTGTGTGTGTGTGTGTGTGTGTGTGTGTGTGTGTGTGTGTGTGTGTTATTAGGTGAATGAAAGTGGATAAGCATGCATATGGAAGAAACTGCTTGCCATCACACTTTCCCCCTCCTCACCGTACCTTACCTCACCACCCCTGTCACCAGGAGATTTTTCTTTTAAAAAAAAACATCAGTGGAAATCTAATATCTTTTTTCTGAGGTGACCTGTCAAGTTACTGTAAATAAAATTTTCTGAGGTGGGGGGGATTTGTATTTGTTTGTGTGGTGGTGGATTGGGGTGTGTGGGGGGAGGGGGGCAGGGGTGTTTATAGTGGGTATTTATCACCGTGTCAGAAGGAGAGGTCGCACTTTCCCATTAACATGAGTGTGATTGTGTGTGTGTGTGTGTGTGTGTGTGTGTGTATCAGAATGGATGTGTGCTTATGTGTCAGTGTATGTGTATTAAAGAGAGGGATTGTTTATTTGTGTGTGTGTGTGCGTGTGTCAGTGTGTGTGTGTGTGTGTGTGTGTATATGTGTGTGTGTGTGTGTGTGAGAGTGTGTGTGTTCATCTCCCTCCCTCTCACTCTCTTTTTGACCATCACAACACAACAACTCTGGTCTCTCCCTCTCCACCGTGATTGGTTCAGTCACATCAAAATAACATTAATTCCTATCATTTATAGCCCGCCGGCATCAAGGACGCATTAATTCTCCTGTCAGCCTGGCCCACCGAGGTATTGGCTTTCCAATCAATGCGCTGATTCCTATGGAATGGGCTATTATTCAAAAGCCACCGCTCACCCTGGCTGTCTGCAGCGCGGGGCTATTTTGATGTGGTGAAATATTGATTTTGTATTTTCTCCACAACGGGGATATTAAGTCGGCGCGGCGCGCGAGCGAACAATCAAGCATGTAAATAATGATGACATGAGCGACTCCGAGGAGCCTCCTCATGATCTCTCACAGCTCACTTCCTCCTCCTGCTCATCACGACATCGCCTCGAGTCGGCTCTGCCTGTCATCTCTCCGTTTGTGCACGAGGGCCACGGTTCTCAAGGGCCCGGAGATAGAGGAAGGTATGTTTATGCACGAGGGCCACGGTTCTCAAGGGCCCGGAGATAGAGAGGAAGGTATGTTTATGCACGAGGGCCACGGTTCTCAAGGGCCCGGAGATAGAGGAAGGTATGTTTGTGCATGGGGGGGCCACACTTTTCAAGGGCCGGGGAGATAGAGGAAGGTATGTTTGTGCATGGGGGGGCCACACTTTTCAAGGGCCGGGGAGATAGAGGATGGTGTCACATGATCACTCAGGCCCTTTTAGGTCAGAAGATTCATAAGAAACACCTGTGGTCATGTAACAAGCTCTCCTAATAAAGTAATGTACAAGTAATGCAGTTGCAGCAAGAAATCTTTGTGTGTTTAAGGTTTTAGCAGTGAGTATTGGTTAAAAAGATAATTTATTTTAGTTTAAAGGAAGGTGTATTTTTGCACAAGGGGCTAGGAGTGATAGAGGAAGGTGTGCTTCATATAGCCATGAACTTTTGCAACTTTTGAAAAAGTTTTTACCTTTTTTTGAACTGAAAAGAAAGATCAAAATGGAGGCAGGGAAGCAAGGAAAAAAGAGGAGGAAAGGGGTAATAGTAAAAGGAATACAATAATAATAATAATAATAATAATAATAAAGAAAATAATGTAACAAGGAAAGAGCTTTTCAAGGTAGCTTTATAGATCTCTAGTATATGTAAGGTCCCATACATAGAGTTCTGTAAACTGTCTCTATATGTTTACATCCTTAGAATTCTTTCTAATGTAAATGTGATGTTGGTGTGGTTAACTTCTTAATGGGGGACTTTTATGACCAACTGTTCACAGGAATGGTAATATTTAAGTTTCCATGTGCTTCCTTGCTCTCTGTGTGTGTGTGTGTGTGTGTATGTGTGTGTGTGTGTGTGTGTGTGTGTGTGAGTGTTTGTGTGTGTGTGTGTGTATGTGTGAGAGAGTGTGTGTAAGTCTGTGTGTGTGTGTGTGTGTGTGTGTGTGTGCGTAGACAGGAGAAAAGACAGGGAGGAGCAGAGAGAGGTCATATCCACTTAGAAAGGTCTGACAGTGGCTGCTTAACTGCATCAATAAACCAGAGCACTCGACTGACACTCAGACAGAAAGAGTGTGAGTGTGTGTGTGCGTGTGTGTGTGTGTGTGCGTTCACATGCGTGCATTGGTGTGTATTTGTATGAGTGTGAGAGTGTGCATGGATGTGTGAAGTGTTGCATGTGCGTGAGTGAGACTGTGTGTGTGTGTGTACTTGTGTGTGTGTGTGTGTGTGTGTGTGTGTGTGTGTGTGTGTGTGTGTGTGTGTCCGGGCCTGCCGACAGCTGTCCCCGTTGTCAGTGAAGAAGACACAGTGGATTGGTGTGTACAGCTCTTGTAATTGGCTAAAGCCCATCAGTAGGCTATCCAAGTGGCCCCACACCAAACCTCATGCCTTCAAACACACACACACACACACACACACACACATACACACACACACACACAAACACACACACACACACACACACACACACACACACACACACACACACACACACACACACACACACACACACACATCGGAATCAGCACAATCTCACTTACTGAAGCTCTACCATATACTTTACAAATAAATGCATCTCACGTCATTTCACAAACACACTTCTAAACAATTCAGACATTTAATTTACACAGCCATTTAAAGACTATTCTGGATCAAAAAATACAGACAATTCTACAGTATACATTAAAAAAAAAAGTTTTCACGTAAAGATTTCACGTAATCTATTTACATACGAGATTTTACGTAATCTATTCATTTATATTACACCCAGTTGTATTATGATATATAGCCAATTTAATATCATATTTTGCCAGGTCTGTGTTCACTAAGAGCGCTGATGATGATTGTCCTGGACCCAGTGATGCCACTGATGAACCCAAACAGTGTTGCCAGTGTCCTCGCCAGCCCCGGTTTCGTAGGTGTCGAGTGTTCAGGCTCTCTATACTGGGTGGCCGGTGTGTGTCCAGCATGGGGCATCATCCCAAAGCCTCATGGATGCCCATGGTGGCCTCTGTGCCAAGGCCTCATGGATGCTGATATCTTTCTCCCTCCCGATTAGGTTGCCAATTTTCATTGGTTCGTTGGTGCTGGTTCTCTGGTTCTCTCTCTCCACACCAAGACGTTGGTGCTGGTTCTCTGGTTCTCTCTCCTCCACACCAAGACGTTGGTGCTGGGTCTCCAGGGCTGGTACCCCTCCCCAGTCTTCTGCTGTCTCCTGGGGCCTGAGCCGCCTGGACAATAAGCCCCAGGGAAGAATACTGGGAAGTGTGATAATTACTGCTATTCTGAGAAACAATCTACTCTGCCGACACACTCGCAAACACTCACGTGGGCACACACACACACACACACAGGCTGTACACATTCCTATGTCTGAATGCAAACATCCAGACACACACATATATTGTACACACAGACATACTATACGCATGCCTGCTTATGTGAAAATGCACACACACACACACACACACACACACACACACACACACACACACAGATTTAGAGGGGTGTGTGAGTGGAGCAAATGAGTGAATTCTTGTTCAGTGTGCACAGAGAGGGGAAATGCATGTTTCCCTTCCTAAGCGTAAATATTTACTCTCGCCAGGTCAGCTGACCAAACCCTGTGCATTGTCCCTCAAAATGGGCCTGAAGCACACGCACACACATGCACACATACACACGCACACACACACACACATACAAACCCTGGGCATTGTCTCTTATCCACAGGCCGCAGAGAAAGTCTCTAAATGGGCCAAGGGCCCTCCAACCACACACACACACACACACACACACACACACACACACACACATACACATCACTTGCCACCATCTGATTAGCAGGGCTTGGGACTCCCAGGGTGGTGATGACAGCCCCCTTCCCATCATGCAACAGTGCACCGGCACACGGAGTGGACGCAGGAACTCACGGCAGGGTGTAGGCCCCACGCCTCCCAGGCTTAATTGAGTGTGAGTGCGTGTCACGGAGTGTGTGAGTGAGTGTGTGTGAGTGTGTGTGTGGGTGTGTGTGCACGTAAAGAGAGTGTGTGTGTTATCTGTGGGGCACGCCATGCACACACACCAAACAGGAAGGTCTGATAACAGCAGCTTCCAGAAGACAGACTGTTGACCAGAAGCACGAGGGCAGAGGGATTGAGTCATCATCTTGACCATTCCAGCACCTCTCAGTGTTCTACAGTCAAATCTGGAGCTATTGCCTTTTGATATTGATTTTGATTTGAGTTCGTTTCACCAGTTCATACACTCTCAAAACAAATGTGTTGTCCCTATCTGGACACAGAGATGTGTTAAAAAGAACAACGCAAGTTGTGTTGTTTTCAACGCATTTATTTTAAGAGTGTAGAAAGATAATCCAATGATACATGTGAATTACAGAGAACATTAACAAGTTGCACACTGTATGTTTATTACAGCCATGATGATTCAGTTATTCAAAGATAATCCAATGACACTTGTAAATTATAGAGAACATTAACAGGTTGCACATGTTTAATACAGTCAGTATGATGTGGAAAAGCACAATTGATGTTTACATGTATCCTGATATTCCTATGTGTACCTGATTTTCTAATTCCCTTGCCACTTAATCTACTAAACCCCTCTTCTACTGCACTTTTTACCCCCCTCCCCCATAAATGCACAAATAGGCTGACACCAGACATAATTTCACTGCATTTCTTCATGCAACTATATGCATGTGACAATAAACTTCCTTGTATCCTTGTATCCTTGTATTCCTGCTATGTGTACTTGATATTCCTGCTATGTGTAGCTGATATTCCTGCTATGTGTACCTGATATTCCTGCTATGTGTACTTGATATTCCTGCTATGTGTACCTGATATTTCCGCTATGTGTACCTGATATTCCTGCTATGTGTACCTGATATTCCTGCTGTGTGTACACTGTCTACTATGAGCTCAGTCCACCGTCTTTGGAGCCTACTCCTGTGATTCACACACATCCACTCTAACTTAGTTGATGAGTTGAACAGAGTTCGTCAACTTTAAAAGTTCGCCTCACAACACACACAGTACACATGTCCCATGGCCTCTCCTTCAGACCCTCTGGTCGACCAGCGCTGTTGGACACTGAGAGTCCCTAAAAGAATGTGAGTTATTTACTGTAGTTTTTCTCTCTCTAAGTCCTCAGGTCAGATAGAACACCTGATAGGGGAGGTATCCACATGGTTCTCTTTAATAGAGCCAACATATTGTATTGACGCTCGGTCACAACAATGCTCAGGTGTGGAATAGGACCCCAAATGTTTATTGCCATATTATGTAGGCTAGTACACAATTAGAGTGGTTAACAACAGGTGGTGGCGTCTCCTCTGCTGTGTTTGAAGGGAGGGTGGCCATTGTTTGCTGCGTAAACAATCGCCATTCCGGGGGTAAATAAGATGCATGTCTAACTGACCTGGCTGAACTTGCCACCTCTGGCAATATGTTTTCGAGAGCCATGTGCACGTGTGTGTGTGTGTGTGTGTGTGTGTGTGTGTGTGTGTGTGTGTGTGTGTGTAGATATTAATATGGCATCACAGGTCACCACACCCCTAGTCAACATGGTCTAACAGACAGTGGAGATGATAATGAAGGTAAACATTCACACACACAGACACACACACACACACACAAAGAAAGAGAGAGAGAACGAGAGAAAGAGAGAGAGAGAGAGAGAGAGAGAGAGAGAGACAATGGAGAGCCATACTCTTCACTACTCTCCAGCAAAGTTTCCACATTCTAGAGAGCTGGGCAGAAGGATGTGGTCTGAAGACAGCTGCATGGAGTCAAAATAGGGTCTTTAATATTGAGAGCTTGTGAAAAGATGTTCACATGTGTAATAAAGTTTTGCAGCTGTGCAAAAGAAGTTCTGTATGTGCAAAGACATTTCGTACCTGTAGAAATATTTTGTACATGTGTGAAAGAAATGTGTATTTGTAGAAATGTTTTGTACATATGTGGGGGGGAAATGCGGATCTGTAAAAATATTTTGTACACGTGTGGAAAAAATATGTACCTGCACAAATACTTTGTAAGTGTGTGGACCTTTGACCCTGGCTAAACAACTGCTAGGGATGTCCAGTCTCTTCTATGCATTCATATCCTGATAGGCAAACCTCTGGGCCCCAAGCTTGTGCATACATTAACTATATTTACCCCTGCTGTTTCACCACTTTAAAGGTCAGACAGTAGCCTAATGTATAGAACATCTTTTAGTACAACTACAGAATATCTTATCAGGAAACTTTACAAAAAGTCACCACAACTGTCAGGCAGTGATGCTACCACACGTCCAGCACAACCGCGTGCGATGAACACATTCTTTAAAGGTGCTCTAAGCGATGTTACGCGGTTTCTAAGCCAAAACACTTTTTGTCACATACACCAAACATCACCTGCTTGACACTCACCTGTTGAAGGGTTGAAGTCAGTGTAAGTAGAAAGCCCTTGATCAGCTGAGTGCACAATCACACACGTCACCGCTGCCACTCCAAAACTTATTATTTTTCAATGGCCCGGGCAGCACAAGAGCCGTTTGCAGCTACGCAGAGTAAAGCCACAAGCACAAGTGGCAGTGCGCCTCTCGGCGACCCCACACGCACGGTGACTATTTTGTACTAAAACTCAGCGGAGCAAAGCGTTTTGTATCTGAAAGGCCCCAGTAGATGGAGGTGGGCCACCTTCAGCCTTCATGTGCGAAGCAGCAGAGGGCAGCTCATGGTGGAGATGCTGAATAAATGATGAAGGCGTGTGTGTGCGAGCGCAACATGAAGAGAGAAAAGGAAGGCCTGATATTTCCCACCCATGTCTCTTCTTTCCTCTCTCGTAGGGAAAGTAATTAAATCAATAACTATCATAATTGTGCTCTCTAGGGTGGTGGGGGGATCTGGGTAATTGGATTTTTCTTGGGAATCGTTATGTGGTTAGAACTCATTAATTAATCAAAACGCGTTTGCTTAATTCCTGGTTGGGGTTAACGTGAAACTCAGTCTAAGTGGATTTGCTGTAACTGAAGGAGGTGCTGCTCCAGAGAGCAGCCAAGGCGTGACAATGTCCGGCCCTAATCTTGTTCAGGTCTGAAATGGATCTGGTGCAAATCTAGCCCTGCTCTGGCCTAGGTCTATCTTAAATCTGGATTATATCTGGCCTCGATCTATCTTGAATCTGGGTTATATCTGGCCTCGATCTATCTTGAATCTGGATTATATATGGCATAGATCTATCTTGAATCTGGATTATATCTGGCATAGATCTAGCTTGAATCTGATTTATATATGGCATAGATCTATCTTGAATCTGGATTATGTCTGGCCTAGATCTAGTCTGAATCTGGATTATATCTGGCCTAGATCTAGTTTGAATCTGGATTATATCTGACCTAGATCTAACTTGAGATTCTGAGGCCTTCTCACACAAGTCCTATTATGTCTGTGCTGTAAAGACTCGAGCAATGGCTGCCATGTGTGTGTATGTGTGTGTGTGTTTGTGTGTGCATGCTGTTCTGTGTGTGTGTGTGTGTGTGTGTGTGTGTGTGTGTGTGTGTGTGTGTACTGCTGATATGAGGGCTTTACTGTGTTCAGAAGTGAAGCCATCTTGCAGCCTGAGCCAATCTATGGCTATGTTGAGTAGATATGACAGCTGATGTCTCACCACCAGTGTAACATGAAAACATGTTTATTGGTGTGTGTGTTGTGGTGTTTTGCCAGTCATTATGTGGGTGCAGTGGAGTGTGTAGACGTTGGAGGCCTGGGTGGGAGTGAGCGTGAGCGTGTTCGCTCGCTGCCTCTCGCTGTGATTTAATATTTCAGGCCCTCTCTCATTCAGTCCCTCCCACAGCGGTCTCCCCCATCCATGCTGCATCTCAGCCAACTGTCACACTCCCTCTCAGTCTCACACACTTCCATGTGCTCCTCTCTTTCTTTCTCTCTCCCTCTCTCTCTCTCTGTCTCTCTCTATCTCTCTCTCTCCCTCTCCCTCTCACACACTCCCTCTCTGTCTCACACACTTCCATGTGCTCCTCCCTCTCTCTCTCTCTCCCTCTCTCTCTGTCTCTCTCTCTCTCTCTCTCCCTCTCACACACTCCCTCTCTGTCTCACACACTTCCATGTGCTCCTCCCTCTCTCTCTCTCTCCCTCTCTCTCTCTGTCTCTCTCTATCTCTCTCTCTCTCACACACACACACTCCCTCTGTCTCACACACTTCCATGTGCTCCTCTCTCTCTCTCTCTCTCTCTCATTCTTTCCTACACTTCTCCATCAGTCTCTCACTTTCTCTTTCACTCTCCCTCTTTGGCTCTTCTCTTTCAGTCTCACTGTGTCTCTCTCTTCCATTCTCTCTATCTCTCTCTCTATCTCTTTCTTTCCATCTGTCTCTCTCTCTTTCTCACTCTCCCATTGACATAGGTACATTCCCTCCCTCCCTCTCTCTCTCTCTCTCTCTCTCTCTCTCTCTCACTCTCTCTCTCACACTCTAATCCCTTAGACCACAAAGAATCCCAGAGCTAGAGAGACAGGAACTGCAGCTGAGAAAGAGACGAGAGAGACAGAGAGAGAGAGAGAGAGAGGAGGAGAGAGGAGGGGGTGAGTCGGGTGGAGAACAGGTCCACCATCATCTGCTTTTGTCAGCGCACCAAATTAAGGAAACAAACTCGGCTCTGCTCATATCAGACCAGAGAGCACTGCACGAGGAAAGAGGGGATCTGAAGGGGAAGATGAAGGAGGAGTACAGGAGAAAGGGAGGAATGACAACAACGAGGAGGAGAGGAGAAAAGAGCAGGGATTTTGGGGGGGTCCCCAGGGGAAGGAGTGGAGGAGATGAGGGGATGGATGACAGGAGGATAGACGAAGAGAGGGGTGAAGGAAAGAGGGGAAGAGAAGGATGAGGAGAGAGAGAAAAGGAGAGGTGGATAGAGGAGAAGAGGGGAAAAACCAGGTCCATGTGTATGTTTCTTTCTCTCTCTCTCCCTCTCGCTCCGGTAATGGCAGCCCCACCCCCAAACTCACACACACACACACACACACACACACACACACACACACACACACACACACACACACACACACACACACACACACACTCACTCCGCTAAATACTCCATAACAGTCTCTCAGAGCCTGCACAGGAAACGCATCACCCACCAGGAAGAGAAAGTTTCATAATAACACAAAGCACAAAACATAGTCTCCATCAGGCCCTCTGTCAGGCTGGCCAGCTGATGCCCTCTCTTTCTCCCCCCTACTCACACACATGCACACACACACACACACACACACATACATTTACCCAAGCAGGATGAGACAACACAAACATCCTACCACTTAACCACCACCACTACGCTGTCTCCCTGGAAAATAAAAATCTTAATTACAACAGCGGCGTTGCTCAGATCGCTGGGGATAAGATGAACTAACAAACAAAATGCAGTAAGACACAGCCCAACGACACAGAAAAAACAAACGCTAAACAATTCCACCACAGACCGGCATCGAGAGGGAGCTAAATAAGTCCTCCCAGACAATGGGAGCTGTCGTCAGAAACAGCCAGACTCGGGGAAGGACACTCGGTTGGACAGCTGCTTGGGACACTACATTTTGTACTTGTTTACAATGTGCACACACACATTAATGAATAGAACTATTTACATTATCATATGTAACTATTTATACATTCTCATGATTGCGTTCATGAAGCATTATGATGTTCCTATATAGGCATTTACAGCTTGAAGCGCCACAAAGCATTATAAAGCTTAAACGTGAACCTGATGAAGCAAATTGCGAAATGCGTTGTTCACGCCAAATAAAGTCAACAACATATACCCTCCAGTGTGCGATTTATACTACTATTTAACGTTTCATTATAAAGCTTATTTGACCTCTTGGTCAATGGCAATGATGACACCTTTTTATAAAGCCAAATTCACCAAATAATATTTATTTATAATACATATTTATGTAGTCTTTCATATGTGGTTTCATGTAAGCATTCATAACAATAGTGCCTTGTTTATATTTCCATCAATAGTCCTTTTATTGTTTATAACAACTAACTAAGAGAGATAATTAAGCACGCAGTGTATACTCAATAACTAATAAAATGCTATAAGGCACTATCACAGATAATACGCAATGCAGTATTTGTGCATGAATACTTTTTTAAATCACAAATTCTATTTTAATTCTATTTTACCATGCCATCATTTTATTGGTTAGTAGCAGTCAGCATCTGACATATGGGAGGACAGAATTCTTGTAAATGAAATAAATGAAAAACCTTTCACAAACCCTTTAAGGGTGCATTGGCGGTCACTGCTAAAGACCATATTGGTTTCCCTGTTAAGCCTGAAACAATATATTGACAAGTAGCAATGAGTGAATTGGCTCAGGGTGTCTTTGGTGTTCCCAGTTTGTGCAGTTCTTTTCATTTCCTGGACCACGCTGCCCATCTATCTGGTGTGTCCATGAAGACATCCATATATTCATGTGTGTGTGTGTGTGAGTGTGTGTGTGTGCATGTGCGCAAAACATGTGTGTGTATGGGGTGCATGTGTGTGTGTGTGTGTGTGTGAGTGTGTTTGTATGTGTGTGTGCGTGTGTGTGTGTGCACGCGTTGGGGTGGGTGATGCTGTGCGTCTCCAAACACGTGCCACACTTTGATGGACGTGTAATTTCGCACAAAGTAAATCAATTAGGCAACCCCTTTCCTCTCAGGGGACTTAAATGACTTGTGTGTGGGGGGAGAAGGTAGAGGAGAGAGAGAGAGAGAAAGAGAAGGTAGAGGAGAGAGAGAGATGTACAGTATATATATATATATCAAGAGAGTGTGACATGGGGAGAAAGAGAGAGAGAGCCCAGGTCATATTAATCACTTTAGAATACTCCAAGCTAAGTAGATTTGGCTTAATCCAATCTTCTGTTTACAGGTGTTTTTTTAATATAATCTCTCTCTGAGACACTCACACACACACACTCACACACAAACACACAACATGCACATGCCTCTACAACAAGTAATTCCAGTGACAACATGCAAATAATTGCCCCTGGTTCCTGGACGGGTGGGGTAAATGTGCGTGGGTCAGCAGGTTGAGGTGAGGAGTAGCCTGCTGGAGAGGTCTACAGTAGGAATCAGTCCTTAGTGCACTGCACAGCTGTAACTCTTCCTCTCTCCCGCACGTGCCCTTCCTAAGGGCGGGACTGAAGGAGGACGAGCTATAGGATGCTCCTCTGAACATTCATCTCTGCAGCTGACAGGAAATTAAATGTTGAGAAACACCCCTTCTTTAACACATACATCTCTCTTTCTCTCTGAGACACACACACACACACACACACACACACACACCTACTCGCCTACGCAAACAGAAGCCCTTGCTCCACTTGCGAGCCCGTGCCCCCGCGCTCAGCCCCGGTAGGGTTATTATGCGGGATAATTATGGCTAACAGCTGTACGCGGGGCGGTACGTAACAATGGGAGTAATTATTATCCTGGCTGCTGCTTGATTGAGCGCTTAGTTGGAGAGTCACGGCAAAGTGCCTCTTCATCGTGGACCGGCATGGTCCGCAGCAAGCAGGCAGCATCGTATCCACATGAGGGGCAACCAGGCCAAATACATTGATTTCAATGATTTGTTGGTCATCTCGTTTTTAAATGTACAAAGACACACGCAAAGGGCGGAGAGCTTTAGTTGCACAAGGCTCTTGAAAACATTTAATTCTCACAAAAAGGTAACTCCCCTACATAAAGGGTATTAAATTCAGATGTAATTCTAATTATCATAATCAGTAGCAGAGACAGAAAAGACAGAGAGACGTTAGACACGTGAACCACGTACAATTTGTAACTCCAGGCTAAGCATTAAATATTTAAAGGGGGGAGCAACAAAGGTAACAAAATAGAGAAAAAAATTCTCATTACCTGATATAACAACAGTGACATTGCCATTAGATAATCACCACTAGTGAGCACTGGCCCTGAACCAATACAGTTATTGGTCTAAAAATATTGCAAATTACACCAATGCTGAAATTAAATTCAATTTTGCGCAATCATTTTACAGACAATAGCGGCGAAATACATTCTCAAAATGTTTCAGACGGGAGTGCAGTGATTTGATTTGATACATAATGCCTCTCTGTACCTTGGCAATAAGGACACAATATTGTGGCATATTGGCAGGCTCATTTGCCTTTCACAGCGAGTGTCGTGTCCAAAAAAACCGCCCCCTTGGGATAAACACGTGTACCGGGAGCAGCCCTGCAGCAGGTGGCCTATAGCTGCCTAATGAACATGGCAATCTGTTACTATCTCAGCGGCGCTTTTCACCAGACAATTAGGCGACTAAGCGTGTAATTATTCCGGGCCAACAAGAAGAGGTTCTCCTCTAATTTCATCTTTTCATTGCTGTTTACTCACCCACACTCCTCTCATTAACGAGAGATTTTCCAGTCTATGGTAATTGGTTTCAATAACATTCATTTTAGTTGAAAGGGAACGATTCTGTTAATTGAGGAGCGGAAGAGGGAGGGGGAAAAAGGCTCGTCTTTTCATTTTCGAGTGCGGCCGTGAGTTGAGGCTTTTGAAGGCGCGCAACAGGTTCGCCTCTAATGAAATGGAGTGACGCCGGCCGTGGCAGAAAGGAATGGGCCAAATTAAAAGCAATTTATTTTTCATTGAAGCATGTGGCACTGTTCAGGCACAATTAATTCCCCTGCTTGGTGAAAGCATAAAGAGAGAGAGAAAGAAACGTGGCGTTTCAGAGGACAGAGTGCCCTGTCACTCACCTTAATGGAAACCTTAGAGCTTGGGCAGGTTTGAACTGGTTGGATGGGTAATAGGCCCACCGTCTATAGTGTGCCCACTCAAACTTCTCCGAAATTAACATCTATAGGTCTTCTAAAATAGTGAGAAAAAAATAATTGGAACAGTGAGGATTGTGGCATTGATGATGAGGCCTACTACTACCTGTGTCACGCCATTAAAACCTCACATCCATATCAAGAACAGACGTCAAATATTGTTGTGTCGTTTTCAGTAGTTTTGGCGAGTCATTTGCCTATATTCATGTTCAGTGTTGTGAAATAGAATTGATTGAGGTAGCCCTGAGGTGTGTTGCGTCTGGAAAAGCTGTGAAACATTAGCTGTGGGGCCTCTCCATCACCACTCCTTTGGAATCAAGGGGAAAAAAGAGATGCCGAAATGGATGCTTAATTGTAGTGAGTCATCATTACTTTTCCTTTCCAATGTAATAACTACACACACTCATACACTCTCTCTCTCTCTCTCTCTCTCTCTCTCTCTCACACACACACACACACACACACACACACACACACACACACCACCCCTGTGATGTTTTTCTCCATCTAGCCCTGTGGTAAGTTTTTTTTTGTGCATCATAACTGAAATTCTCTCTCTCTCTCTCTCTCTCTCTCTCTCTCTCTCTCTCTCTCTCTCTCTCTCTCTCTGGTAAGCTTTACTTGTGTTCACCATGACTGAAAGGCTTTTTCCCTCTCTGTCTTTTTTTAGACCACCCCTCGTGCAGCTAACACAAGATAATTTGAGTCAATTTGCATGCGATTTGCATAATATCAGGATGCACACTACAAATAGGTATGAGTGTGTCTTAATTACTATGAACCAGGCTTTTCAAAAACACACTGCAGCATGCTAATTGAGTTAGCAGTCGCTTGCATGAAGCAGAAGCTCTTGGAAAAAAAGAGGCCCTTGCCTGTTCAGAATGTATTTAGTGATGTTAAGTAATTATGTTCCATTAAGTAGTCTGAACCGCTCCTGGTCGCCTTAAGTGATTGACTTGATGTAATATTTTTATGCAAGAGTATAAATAGGTTTCATGGTCGGGAGGATAGCTGGTTAACCCAATTAAAGTCCATTTTTATCTTGCCGGAGGATTAACCTAAGGAGACACATGAAGTCAGCCCCCATGTTAAGTGGATGCATTTTTAAAAGCACAGTCGTTCTGTAGAAGATTAAAAATACTTTTTAATGCAACAGCAAGCATATGATATGTTTGCAGCTGTTGTTCACTGATGATAATGGGGATTCAATCTTTTCCAATGGACAGTCCAGCTGTAGTACTCTCAAAACTGGTTCCCTGACTAACTATAGGAGTTCAGACTTTTTTTTTAACAGGCTCAGTCCTCTTTATCCTAACTCTATGTAAAAAAATAATAAAAAAATGAGGGAGGTCTGTACCTACTTCCTGCCGTCTGCTCATCTTTATTGGAGGAGAGAATAAACGAATGTCAGGCACATTTTAAAAGGCAGACTCATTAGTAGTTAGATAGCAATTAATGACCATCTCGCTTTCTTATTTTCTTTCTTTCTTTCTTTCTTTCTTGCTCTTTCTCTCCCTCTCTCTCTCTTTCTGTGAAGTATGCCTTGCACTTAATTGATGTGCTGAATTGGATTCAGGGCCGGGGCAAGAGCACCTGAGGTTGCCAAGGTTACCAAATGGAATCCTCCCTCCGCCAATGGCTGATCTGCATAATTTCATCATATCATTCAGTGCGTTTCAGAAGTGATCTTGATGAATGGCACCTTCAGAAGATAATATTTCTGCTTGGATATAATAAATCTTATGTAAAGTGTTCTGGATTTCATACGCCAGTGGAACAGGGAGAGAGAGAGAGAGAGAGAGAGAGAGAGAGGGTGAGCGAAAGAAAGAAAGACCTATCCTTCTTGTGTGCCGTGACTTGATGAGGTTATGACAACAGCACCCCGACACACACACACACACACACACACACACACACACACACACACTCTAAGTGGTATCCTGTGGTTGTGTCGGAGGCACGTACAGCTTACCTGCCAGTCGTTAATCATCAGATACTGATGGAGGATGAGGACAAAGCCCACTCAGGAGGAAACCCTTTAAAAAAGAAAAGAAATATGTGGGGACCCTTTAAATTCATATGATGCATTAAACTCACAGACAGGGAGAAGGAAGAGACCTGCCTGCAAAAAGTGGTGATAGAGCTCATATATTGCTTTTGAAAGAAGACTGAAGTTAGAAGTTACATACTCCCAAAGATAAAGATGTAGATTAGCTACATAGTTAGCACTGGTTCAACAGTAAGCTTATATGGTTATGGTTATGGCCTTTGTCCAAAGCGACACATAAATACAAACAACATAATAATATTTAAAATTGAACAGGGAACAGATTAGAATGTAGGTCAAATATAATAAGGAGAATAGTTATAATACACAATAATATCAATTCAATCAATAGCCTAATAAAAAGCAATGGAAAAAAATGTCCATTCAATCAATAATATAAAAACAATGACATGCTAAGACTACATTAAGGAGAATATCAATAATAAACAATAATGTCAAATGAATTAAGTAAACTAATAAACTAAACTAAACTAAACAAATGATCAGATCACACAATCAGAAATACAGTAGCATTGTTTAGACATGATTGCATCCATAACCATAACCAAGTTAGGAATTAAACTTTACCAAAGATGTCCAGTACATGACCAGACAGTCTGGTCATCAACCAACCAGACAACTATATACACCTGATTGCATCCGTCAGTATCAGATGGAGCTGATGGAGACCCAGCTGTAGTGTGTCCAGAGACTCCGGTGTGTGTGCGTGTGTGTGTGTGTGTGTGTATCCAGCAGAGGGTCCAGTGTGTGTGTGTGTATGTGTGTGTAAGAGTGTGTCCCCCCCCAGCAGAGGCTCCTGAGTGTATGAATGTGTGTGAGGGTGTGTGAGGACGCTCGACTGCCCCAGACGAACACCTGTGATATTGATTGCCAAACACAGGGCCTGGGGCCCGAGGGGGCCATGTTCCATCCCCGACCCCCATTACTGATACAGCTCTGGGGTCAACCGCCCGTGACCCCCGGCCTTCTGGAGAGCTTAAAGAGCTCCTGACAGCCTCTCCTGTGGAGCCGCCTGGCCCACTGCTGATGATCCACGAGCCACTTCTGCATCCTCTTCTTCTTCCTCCTCTCCTCTTCTCTCCTCCCTCCTCTCCACTGCTCTCCTCTTCTCTCCTCCTCTCCTCCCTCCTCTCCTCTTCTCTCCTCCCTCCTCTCCACTGCTCTCCTCTCCTCCCTCCTTTCCTTTCCTCTCGTCCTCTCCTCTCTTCTCTTCTCTCCTCCTCTCTGCTGCTCTCTTCTCCTCCCTCCTTTGCTTTCCTCTCGTCCTCTCCTCTCTTCTCTTCTCTCCTCCTCTCTGCTGCTCTCTTCTCCTCCCTCCTTTCCTCTCTTTTCTCTTCCTCTCCTCTCTCCTCTCCTCCCTCCTTTCCTCTCCTCTCTTCTCTACTCCTCTCCTCTCTTCTCTCTCCTCCTCCTCCTTTCCTCTTCTCTCCTCCTTTCCTCCTCTTCTCTTCTCCTCCCTCCTTTCCTCTTCTCTCCTCCCTCCTTTCCTCTTCTCTCCTCCTCTCCTCTCCTCCCTCCTTTCCTCTTCTCTCCTCTCCTCTCCTCCCTCCTCTGCTCTGCTATGCTCCTCTTCTCTTATTCATGACACTTTATCTGTGGCTCTGTTGTGTTTCTCCCTTTTACTTCTTCTTCTTATTTTTCTTTTTCTTCCTTCCTCTTCCTCTTCCTCTCCTCCTCCTCCTCCCCCTCCTCCTCCTCCTCCCCCTCCTCCTTCCCCCCCCCCTCCTTCCCTCGCTGCTTTGTTTGCCCTTAGCTGGTGCATGTATTTACCATGCGTTAGTGCTCATTAGGGCCCTAATTGAATGTGGAGTTGCTGAGGGGGCGGCCAGCAACAGAGAGAGAGAGAGAGAGAGAGAGAGAGAGGAGAAAGAAAGAGAGAGTAGGAAAATTAATGAAGGGAGAGGAGATCAAGCCTGCCTCTCTCTCTTCCTTCCCCTCTCTCTCTCTTTCTCCCCCTCTCTCTCTCTCACTCTCTCTCTTCCTACCCCTCTTTCTCTCTCCCCCTCTCCCTCTCGTCTTCCAGAAGTAAACACCCCTTTACTTAATTTCCTTTTCCTGTGTTTTTGATTTTCATTAGACGAAAGATGGAGAGAGATGGAGAGAGAGAAAAACATCTTTTCCTCTCTTCCTGCAATGTGCATGTGTTTGTGTGTGTGTGTGTGTGTGTGTGTGTGTGTGTGTGTGTGTGTGTGTGTGTGTGTGTGTGTGTGTGTGTGTGTGTGTGTGTGTGTGTGTGTGTGTGTGTGTGTTTGGGGCCTTAGTTTGGGGTCTCCAAATTGAAATTTAAAAAAAAGAAAGATAATGTATATTTTCCCTCTGAGAGCCTGACTGATTGCATTTGTTTACTAATTAGGTTTTATTTTCCATTATTAATGTTTTTAATAAGCTCCTACTCAGGTGGAGTTGACAGTAATGAATGGTTGTTTTTAGCCGATCGTTATTGCTGCTCCGCGCCGCACCCTAATAAAGCGGGTAATTACTCCGTGTTTGCTTGCAGACACATAAAGAACTGCGTATTGACTTTTTGACAGGCCGCGATACCAAAGCCCCTAATAGCTTTTTAAATTGTACTTTCATATCCCATCAGCCACTGCAGCAACACGTCATGTTTTCAATTAAAGAAGAAGAAAACGGTGAAAGCAGAGAAAAAAGAAAAAAAGACAGAAAAAATCCACCTGCGATGGAAACGATTTTTACAGGCTAAATGTGTAAATCATGCAAGGTGAAGGCTGGCTGTCCTGGTTTAATACGGTTCTTGTGGTTCAGACTCGGGGTCCTCATTTTGTAATAATTTTGCTTATACGAGAAGGAGGTCATCCTAATTTGGTGGCGGTTCCCTTTTCTTTGTGCGGGAGATTAAGGGAAACTTCCGGAAGCTGCTGATCTTTCACTGTGAGAGATAGCGGGCCTCTCCACGCAAGACAGGAAATTACGGTGTAAGTGCCTTTCTAGGTGATATCGAAATTAAGGGAGAACTGTATCGCATGCGCTCTAATTAAACGCCAGCCAGCACAACAGCGTTATCTAAAATATCTCCTGACACACACACACACAAACACACACACACACTCTATCTCTCTATCTCTCTCTCTCTCAGACACACACACACACACACATACTCTCTCTCTCTCTCTCTCTCTCTCTCACACGCTCTTAGTTTCTCTCAATCTCTCTTACACAAACTCTCTCTCTCTCACACACACAGAAACACACACTCACAGTCACACAGAGGATCATACAGGGATAGTCATTTAAATTATTTAAAGACGAAAAGTCGACAGATTGTTGTAATCAGAGAACAAACATAATATAAATTGAGTAATTGAACAACGTATACAATGCATATCTCACCTTTCACTATAGCACAATTATCATGTAACACATGTCTGAATTTGAGAAGTACTGATCAAACATGCATTCTATATATGCTTATCCTCTAGCAATGTGTTTGGTTGTCAAAACGTTACTGCAGAGTAACACAAAATAGTTTTATTCTTTATAAAGTTAGTTACGTCAACTACAGTTCACTTGCGCTTGTCGAAAATCCAATTGAAACTCTGCACCATTCTAATTTATTGAAGTACTCAATTGAGCCTCTGAAACAGTTTGTGATTAATTATCTTCTCTCATAGTACCATATCAATAAAAACTAATTGCAGTCTAAACCTCTGAATCTTTCAAATTGGCCCTGTACCTCTACTAAAACAACACCACCACTAAGATACTTTCATCAGTCAATACTTGGAGTCCAGCATTGTGGCTGATTATTGACTACAAGGTGAAATCATTGACGTCTGATGAGCGAAAGTTTCCTATTGACCTTAAGGTGTCCTCTTTGTCAGCAAGTTAAGAAACCCTTTTCTCCCTGGGCGGGGGTGAGGGGTGGATGTTCAAACAAAGCCAGTAAATCATGTTTAGTCTTTGAGTCTTTGGCTCATTGAGACTAATGAGTTAAACTTCCGCTAATTACGGATAGTTTCCGTGTGAGGAGAGAGAAAGAGTCACGGAAGGAATAAACACATAAAAGAGAATACAATCGCAGTCTCGGTTGTGTGGTTTTTTTTTTGCGCTTTTTTGTGTTCTTTTTTAAACGACGATGCCGTGCCTCTCGTAATAATTCATTATTGTTTTGTGACAGCGCTCCCCTCCAGAGGGAGGCTGCGTGCCTCTCGTCAGCTCTAATGACGGCCCGTGTCTGTGCGATCTCCCAATCAAATCATCAGCCCCATCATCATGAAGTTAATTTCAAATGATTGACAGTCTTTTATATGCATGTCGCTAATCTGCTGTAATTTTTTCTAACACAGAGGAAAGTGAAGGCTGGGACGAAAGAGACTGGTTTGTCAGAAAGATTAACCCTTAAAGGAGTACGACGGGAATGTTGAGAAATGAACGTTCTAAAGAATATCTGGGTTCATTGAATTCAACATAGAATTTTAGAACCTTCAATTGTTGCGGAACTTAGAACGTTCCAAAACCTACACCTTTAAGGGCTAATAAGAGACGGAGTAGCTGAAGAATAGGGTGGAGGACAATAGATGGGATAGCTCCACCCTCAGTAGGCCAATTAGTTCCTAAATTTTGTATATTTTTTTTTTAATGAAATTTTACAATTCACTGCGGAATGGTATCCTGGTTAGTGTAAAGAATGACGTGCGGAATAAATAAAGTAATAACACAAACAATAAAATGAAATACTAAAAATATAAAAAAGACGGGGAAAAACATATTTGATCATTGCACTCCAGTTAAAATTTGAATGTATCATAATCTCACTATGAAATGTTAACTTGCATTATAATTATGTTTTGCATGTGTAAACAACCTTCTGTGCTCTCCAGACAAACTCACACTGGTGTTAATGCCTAATGAACCATGAAAGCAACAGCTTGTGTTCTGCAATTCTATACCAGATGATGCATTCCAGCGCTGCTAGCAGGCAGAAATCCTAAACGTGTATGGATAGGCCACTGCCAGACACTGCCGTATCATATCACATCGCACAAATAGTGTTCCACCATTCATTTACATCATTATCTCACCATTTCTGAATCTAGGAACAATCCTTCCAAAGGGTTGTCTTTTACCGTTACATGCCTTTCAGGACTATGCACAGCATCCTCTGAGGAGTGGTCCGGGTCACAAACAATACAAAATGGCTGAACAAGACAAAATACACTCCATGACTGTAGTAGCTGTCAAGCACTAGCCTCCTTAACAGTGTCTCCATCCAAAATGTCAGACATCAATGAAACGGAACACATTTTTCTGAATTAAAAGCTCCTTATGATGAATTTGTTCCTTAACATTGCGAAAGCAGCTGAACAGCAGACAGGATAATAATGCCGATTACATTTGTTTACTAATTAATTTGTTTTATTTTCCATTATTAATTGTCATTCAAACATCTTATGAGGAATTTGTTCTTTAGCATTACAATAATGACAGTTGCAGCTCTGGACCGGATAATGGTACTGCTGTAGTTTGGACCTTGGCCACACCAGGACCAGAAAAGTGCCAGCACCAGTTCTTGTCTGTGGGTTGGAACCAAAAGCCAGTTCCTGTCTGAGGAATGGAACAGGGAACCAGTTCCTGTCTGAAGGGTGGAACAAGGAACCAGTTCTTATGTGAGGAATGGAATCAAGAATCAGTTCTTGTTTGAGGAATGGAACAAGGAACCAATTCCTGTCTGAGGGATGGAACAGGGAACTAGTTCCTGTCTGAGGAATGGAACCAGAAACCAGTTCCTGTCTGAGAAAGGGAACAAGGAACCGGTTCTTGTGTGAGAGGTGTTCGTGTGTCAGAGCATCCCTCTGGTCCGGCTGGAGGAGGACAAGGAGGGGGGAGTGAAAGCGGAGCCGTGCACAGCTGTCGCCCTGCTGCTGTCTATCAGAGGGGAGGGCTGATCTATCAATTAGCAGACAAGTGATTTCCCCAGGCAGCCAGTGTTAGCTGGCCTCCACACAGCCCTGCGAGGACGGCTGGACATTGGAGACCTCTGGGGGTGTGTGTGTGTGTGTGTGGGGTGGAAGAGGAGAAAAGAGAGGAAAAAGACAAGGAAATGGAGATGCACAAGGAACACAAAAAAAAGAGAAAAGAGGAGGAAACTGAGGAGGAGATAGAGGAAGGAATGTGTGTGTGTGTGTGTGGGGAGCAGGAGAGAGAAAAGGAAGATTCCCATAATGTTCCTGCCTCACAGTAGCAGATAAACACAGACACGTTGGATGCGCATTGGATGCTTACCGTACTGTATATTAGATACACAAATACATAAAACAAATATGGAAAACCAATGTGTACGCAAGTGAAGGCATGATTCAAACAATGAGGAGAGTTCTTGTAAATCTTCTGTACGTCATGACACACCTCCAGGACCCAGAGTGGAGCGCTGGGGCGGGGTGGTGTGGTGTGTTTGAGGCACCGCGGTGTGTTTGCTCGAGAGATGGAGAGCACACACTGAGAACTGTGGTGGTATTTACAGCCATATTGCGTTTTCAGCCTGGCATGTTTCAGAGCTGAAAGGAACAGCACTGCTGACAGGCCTGGGCTATTGATAGTGCTGTGCACTTACGTGCTCTTATGGGAAGCAACAGTAAGGAGTTTGGGGTTGAAAACTAGCTAAGCAATCTAACAACTGAAAAGGCATGAGAATGAGAAATCCTTACACCAACAACAGCACAACTTGGACTGATGAAACACTGCTGGCATGCTGACGTCTTTTGGGGACAGCGAGCAATGTCATGCTTATCATGCTGTGAACGCTTTTTTTTAATGTTTTTGTGGGAAGTTCTGACCCAAACCATTGTGCATAGTAGCTTGTTTTTTGGCCATATACCATGAAAATTAACTTGAAGGTGATACTGATTCTTGTTAATCAAAACTTAGCATGCTGTCTCTGAACTAAGCATTTTGGTACCAGATAGGCATGGATTCCTGAGTGGTTCTGACCCTGGATGTACTGGTGGATTCGGCAGCTTTCGGCCAAACAGAACTAGAACCTCCGCAGTATTGCTGGTCTGTGGCACACACGAGATAAGCGACAATCAAATCCAATCTAAGGCTGATCCTAACCGGTTCCTGGGCATTTAACAAGCTCTGGATCGGGGCAACGTTGTGGAGAAGGGGGGAAGGGTTGGGGATCTGATTGGGTCTCTGATGGAACGGATTCTACCAAAGCCCAGAGCTGGACAGATTTATATGTCACCCCCCTTTAATTTGATGTCCATAAATAACTGGTGATGTCACATGAAAGTGACCTAAACATAAACGGTGGAGTTACTGGAGCCGGCTCTCTGCGGGGAGCGAGCAATATGGCAGCTAACGATGACATGGCCACAATACGCCAGCGCTCTGTTTATTTTTATGTGCAGGAATAAAACATTTAATTTCCAGCCCTAAAGTAAACTGGAATTAATCTAGTCACCCGCAACCACTGCAGTCATGTAATGAGTTGACCCCGGTGACCTGCGTTCAAATTACGCGCACGGCATGAATGCTGTGCCGGCGAGGCTTGTGTTGCTGTTTCCCGAGCCAGTGATGATTAAAACTGGCCGCTTTTCAGTGAGCGGTAATAACTCACGGGCGGGGGACGTGAGAATTAAGAAAACGTTTTATGCAAACATTCAGAAGACAAACAACAGTCAAGTTTCATAAAAACAGTGGGTAAATATTTGAGAGGCCTATTTAGGGAGAACAAGCACAAATCAATTAAAATCAAGCTTGGTATATTTCACATTTACATCTGACTGATTGCTTTTTGTATTATAACAGCTTTTCAAATGTGCTGTTTGATTTATGGCCGCTTGTGCATATTTGTGGGCCCCTGCACTCTGGAACAAATCAAGCATTCCTTGATTCACCCTCAGTTCAAGCCGCCTCTCTCTCTCTCTCTCTCTCTCTCTCTCTGTGTGTGTGTGTGTGTGTGTGTGTGTGTGTGTGTGTGTGTGTGTGTGTGTGTGTGAGCGAGAGAGAGAGTATTGTGTGGGGGGAAAGGGCAGCTGTAGATTTGTGCATTTTTCATTGTTATAGATTCTTTCCAGCTCTCCTTTGGCAGAGAAAGCTGGTCTGGGTTTGCATCTCAGCTTGGAGCCCATGGCTATTTCAGACAGTGGAGCGCGGCCAAGCATAAAGTAATTTAAACATTACAGGAAATTAAATCTCACTATTCAAAAAATTTGCCCTTAAAGTTTTAGCGTAATGAAAATGTCACGCATGAATTATGGAGTCACAGTGAATTTGGTCTCTGACTTGAAACGGTGAAAATAAACGTTTGTGACAGGCCACCTCATCGGTATTCCGTCCTGACCTCGTCGTCTGCATCCCCCAGCCCTGCTCCGCAGAGGACAGTGCAACTTTCTGAGGCCCAATTTCATCCGGGCTGGGACTCCCCAACTGACCCGCGGGACGGCTGGACCGGTTCTGTAGGGACCGTCTCACAGTTAGGGACCGTCTCAGAGTTATGTACCGTCTCAGAGTTATGTACTGTCTCAGAGTTAGGGACCGTCTCAGAGTTATGTACCGTCTCAGAGTTATGTACCGTCTCAGAGTTAGGGGCCGTCTCAGAGTTATGTACCGTCTCAGAGTTAGGGGCCGTCTCAGAGTTAGGGACCGTATCAGAGTTAGGGACTGTGTCTGCCGATGTGGTGATACACATGGTTCTGTTCTGGTTCTAGAGTTAGATGCTATCTCTTGGGTTTCAGTTCTAGAGCCAAATCAGTTTCAGTTTCTAGAGCTGAGTCTGTGTAGAACTGGTTCTGTTCTGTTCCAGGCAATGGTTCTGTGTTTGCTTAGATCACAGCTAATTCAGAGTCGCATCAGTGCCAAGTCGGCAGTAAGCTCGGCCATGGTCACTGGGTGGCTGCCTGCCCAGCTGGCAAAGGGGCTGCCAGTCCTATCAGGCTTTCTATTGGTCAGATTGGACTTGGCATTGCTGAATCAGTAGTTCTGATTCTGGATCATATAACTAATTGGGTCCTCATGCATGGGCATCCAGTCACAGACATAGATGCATATTTTCAGGAGATTTCCAAGCTCACTGTTTCTCCCTCAGTGTGTGTGTGTGTGTGTGTGTGTGTGTGTGTGTGTTTTGGTTTTGG
>NC_063203.1:22820744-22880744 GCF_017589495.1 Alosa alosa | reverse complement strand
TATGCTTTAAAACAAAAAAAGATTCAGTGTGTTAACCAGTGGTCTTTGTGCTCTTTATCTCCTAATCCTCTAATACAGTAGAAGGCCTTATTTGTTTCAGGAAAAAGTGAGTTTAGGGGACAGTTGGTTATTTAAATGGACATTCTGAGCGTGAATAATGTGGTTGAGTGCCTGTGTGTGTTTGTGTTTGTGTGCCTGTGTAAACTTGACTGGTAATGGGATCTAAACCAGGCTGAGTAAATCTCTGTTGTTGTCCTGTGCGTTTCCTAGACAACACTGTAAAATCCTAAAACGCATTTTAAACAATTGTGCATGGAAAGGGTGATGTGGATGGACAATCAGGGAGGAATGCGGCCTATAATCACTATGTAGCCTGCGCCCGGATAAAAATGTGAATTTAATCCTGAGAGCTCTCTGTGTCCCATAGATCTCCCTCCACATGCTGTTGTCTCCCTCTTCACCCTCCATGAACAGTTCCACAGCCTGTACATGAGTATTCCATGGTGTTACTGTAGAACTGATAAGTGTTCCTGTAGAATATATTTCTATTCCAGAGTGTTTCGGTGAGTGTGACGAATGTTCTTGTAGATGAGTATTCCGGTGTGTTCATTTAGACAAGTGTTCTGGTATGTTCTTGTAGACAAGTGTTACAGTAGGGGAAATTATGTGAAAAATCGTTACGCTGTGGATAGAAGCATGAAATTTGGTAGATATGTTCCTTGGGTGATCCAAAGACATCCTAGAAGGGGTGCCCAAAAATATCTCAAACAGGAAGTGAGATTTTGAAGAAATTCAAAATGGCCGCCCATACAATTGACAGCTGATTCAAAAGCCACCTTCACAACCTCCTAAAAGCTTGAAATTTGGTATACATGTTCCTTGGATGATCCTAAGATATCCTAGAAGGGGTGCCCAATAATATCTTAAACAGGAAGTGGGGTCATATGTCCCTTAGGTGCCTTGCTCAAGGGCACTTCAGCCATGCCTACTGGTCGGGGTTCGAACCGGCAACCCTCCGGTTAGAAGTCCGAAGCGCTAACCAGTAGGCCACGGCTGACCTCATATGGGGTCATATGTCCCTTGGGTGATCCTACGTTATCCTGGAAGATTACTCCAAGAAATCTCAAACGGGAAGTGAATTTTTAAAGAAATTGAAAAAAGACCTATCCACACAATTGACAGCTATTTCAAAGGCCACCTAAACAACCTCCTAAAAGCATGAAATTAGGTATGTGTCTTATAGATATAGTATGTCTCTGTTTTAAGCAGACAATTTGGCTACACTATGGCTATCTATATATCCACCATTGGTCTCAAGGATACTATAAACACAGACACTCAAGCACCTCAGGCAGACCTCATAAAAACATACAATTAAGCACACATGTCCCCTGCAACTTCTTAAGACACAGTAAAACACCACATTAGATTACATTAGTCCTAGTCTACATACTGCATATTCACATGCTCTGGTACATTGGCATAATACTGTGCAAGGTATCCCCAGCATCCTGGCATCGGCACTTTCGAGAGCAGAGAGGCTCACCTTTGCTGCCACATTTAAGAGGTTCTCTACATACTTTGGCTGCCTCTGGTAAAGGGTCCATAAAGGTGTATTGGTTTGGTTAACTTTTGGCACTAAGATGGCCTTTGGTTGACAAGTAACAGCTGGAATTGTAGTGTATACTTTTCTGGAAGACAGAGCATATATTTTTGCGCTTTTTGAGCTGGCTGAATGTATATTTGCTCTCTAGCACCTCGGATCGGGAGGCAAGTGTGCTAGTAATTGAGCTAAAAGCCCAGGCTGCTAGTTCTCTCACTAGCACGTCAAGGTATCATGAGGTTTACTCAATGTACATACTGCACAGCTAAATACTAGCTGGCTACCGTTACTGTAGTACAAATCAAAATTTCGTAGCTTCTAATGTTATTCTCGAAATAACGGTACAATACCCCCCAGGAAGCCCCACAGATTCACAAATACACACCCCCAGGTGATCATGGGGACACAATTAGCCTAGGGATGCCTTTGTTTTAGCTTGATAATTGGAACCCAGCTAGTGGTTCTACATTGGCTAATGCTAACGCTAACACTGGCATAACATGTGGTCAATGAGTTGTGTCCCTATTTAGGGCTTGATCTCTGCTCATGTGGACATTTAAGCAATGCTTGCTTTGGATTCTTCCAAAGGTTTTTAAAAATATTTATGCTATGCATACATAAATAATGAACTTCTCAGATGAGATTGGGTCATGTCATTCTGACCATTTTAAGCCTGTTTTCCCCCCTTTAAAGCTGTATAAAAGGCATGTAAGATTATTTTCATGGGTTATCTTGCACATATTATTTGTTAACCATCTATTTATATATCAAATGTAAAATAATAAAGTAGCAGAATAAGCCATGATGCCCAACTATGTAATGTTTTATGATCCTTGGGTCGTTTAGGCGGCCATCTTGGATTTTCCCTGAAAAAATGACCTAAATGAACCAGATATTTTTTCTCAAATTATGAGATACATCATTAAGAGTGTCTGTACCAATTTTGGTGCTTCTATCCACCGCGTAACGATTAGGCCATTTTTTGTTAATAATCCCCCCTGCTATTACAGGTTATTTTAGGTGAGTGTTCCTAAGTGGTCTTGAGGACAAGTGTTCAGGAGTGTTCCTTTAAATTAGTGTTCCGGTGTGTTCTTAAAGACAAGTGTTCAAGTGTCCCTCCCAACAGAAGTGTCAAGAGTCTTCTGGTGTGTTCTTGTAGACGAGTGTTCCGTAGTGTTCATAGATGAGTGTTCCAGTATGTTCTTGTAGACAGCGTTCTGGTGTGTTCTTGTAGATGAGTGTTCCGTAGTGTTCTTACAGATGCGTGTTCCAGTATGTTCTTGTAGATGAGTGTTCCGTAGTGTTCTTACAGATGCGTGTTCCAGTATGTTCTTGTACATGAGTGTTCCGTAGTGTTCTTATAGATGCGTGTTCCAGTATGTTCTTGTAGACGAGCATTCTTGGGGCTGAGAGGCTCCAGCTCAGGTCTGACCTTGTGGTTGGTGCATCGCCAGCAGAAAGTATCAAAATGTAATGAACCAGTGAACTGCCATCCATCCTTATGTTTTGGCTTGGCTTCCTCTTACCTCTAAGAATCTGTATTTCAGTCTCTTTCTTTTTATCTGTGTTTTACTCTCTCACACAAAAATATGATGACAACACACACACACACACACACACACTTACAGATTTTCCGCAAAAGGAAATGAAGATGTGAGTGAGTGGGGCTGTGGAAACATCAGACACTGTGGGGAGACTGACAACAGCAGCAGCAGCAGCAGAATCACTCACCCAGCCAACAAGTGGTCTGGCACAGCACAGTGGAGGACATGGAGGCAGGGAGACGAAGAACGAGAGAGAGAGAGAGAGAGAGAGAGAGAGAGAGAGAGAGGTAGAGAAGAGAAGCTTGGATTACATCCACGTTCCATAAATATTTACAGGCCTATGAAGGTTGTGATAATACTGGTCAGCATATTAAGACATTGAAACAGAGAGAGTGTTTATGCAGTCCCTCTCTCTCTTCGTTTACAAGGCGAGCCGCAGTGAATGAGAGCGGAATCAGCCAGGCCAGAACCCGTGGAGAAGGAAAGACCACAGAGAAAGATGTTGTTTTCCTCAAGTCAATTCAATTCAATTTTATTTATATAGCGGCAAAACACATGAATATGTCGAGACGAAGTAGTTTGAGAGAGCCCTGGTTGAACATGATCTTGAACTTGATAGTTTTGTATGCAAGCTTTTCACACTCATTTAATATTTATTCAAATATTTCATTGTTCCATTAAAGTCCTTTATTTACGTTATTTTAAGGATATTTACAGATAGCATATTTATACTCTGGCAAACAACTATAACAACCTGGCAAACATCCTGAACACCATGATTACATAATCATAGGTTTGCATGAGTCATAATCTGTGAGAGTTGATCATAATTTTGAGTGCAGCATAGACCAGACACTTTAAAACTAAAACCCAGACAGCAGTCTCTGGGTCTCTCCCAAATCTGCTCTGGATATTCTCCTTCTACATCTGAGGGTTCTGAGCCTGCTATATTTGTGCCAGATCAGCGCCAGACCAGGGCCAGTTCCGGGCCAAATGCGAGCCAGTTTAGGGCCAGATCATCCTCTGTCTCATGTACATGGCATATCAGTAACAACTCTAGATGTCTAAAGTTTTCTGTGTTATGTGTGCCATTTTGTGTGTGGGAATCATGCTCATGAGTTTCATTACCGACTGACACGCCCAGTGTTGAGGTAATTAATTCATGCTGACACATACTTACACTCATACGCTCCGCAGTAAGGATCAGCTGAGAGGAGAGTGAGTGGGAGAGCATGTGTGTTTACATTCAGCCCGTGAGCGTAACTGTGGCTGGCCCAGCATCGTGATGCTGCTCTCATCACTTTCGAACCTGAGCTGTAAGGTTTTATTAATGTGATTTTCCTTGGGTGGCTCTCTGGCGATCCGAAACGGGGGGGGGGGGGTTTGATCAAATGGTGGAAAAGTTGCGCCGGGTCCTAGCGTGCTTATTTAAACTGTAATGTTGGATATACAAATCAGACGGGCCTATGGACCAGCTCCAAGATTTACAGAGAGGGAGAGAGAGAAACAGAGTGTGTGTGTGTGTGTGTGTGTTTGAAAGAATAAAAAGAGAGAGAAAGAAGGAATGAAACTGGCAGGGAAAGGAAAGGAAGAGAGAGCACAAGAGAAAGGAACATGGAGAGGTAGAGAGAGAGAGAGAGAAAGAAAGAGAGAAAGAGAGAGAGAGAAAGAGAAGAGAGAGAGAGAGAGAGAGAGAGAGAGAGGTTTGCCACAGCCCCATGGGCCCCTGCTGTGCTCTGTTTAACCCCTACACAGCCCAGCAAACACAGAGTGGCGGAGGGCACCATCTCATCCAAACGCACAATTTAGGCTCCCTTTCATCTGGAGCGGCGCCATGTTTGACCCGCTCAGGGCCAGGCTAATGTGCTGCTGTGAGAGCAGTTGTGGCGTAGCACCCCGTGCTGCTCTATGGCAGGAGCTAGTGGTTAATGGCAGCAGGGTCGGAGTGCTCGGGACTCCGCTCTGTGTTTGGACAGCAAGATGAGCTGTGGTGGGACTAACTGTGTTTATTTTGTGCTGAGAACCACAGCGCCCATGTCCAGAGACAGTTTGATGACTTGGGACTGAAATCACACTTGGCCCCCGTGTACTGAGCTTCCAATCGAGCAAGGAGAGGCAGCGACTTGTTGTGAGTAAATCATTTTTTTTTCTACAGAAGTTGGAAATGTATATGATATGACACCTTTTTATTTCTCAGTGATGATTAAATGACTAATGATGCTTTGACGCAAACCTGACTGGACACTAACTCAGGCATTTAATGGCTAACATGTTTTTATTATGTGTTATGTTTTTATTATTACGCTCATCATTGTTATGCAATAATAAGTAGACCCTATGCTTCCCTGATGTAAATTACATTTAATATTTTATATTTTTCAGGCAGCCACAACAGAGGCCTCTTCCTGTTTCTCTCTCTCTCTCTCTCTCTCTCTCTCTCTCTCTCTCTCTCTCTCTCTCTCTCTCTTTCTGTTTCTCTCTCTCTCTCTCTCTCTCTCTCTCTTTCTTCATGCCATTCCTCTTTCACTTCGTTTTCATCTCTTTCTCTCTGCCTCTTTTGCTTGTCCAAACATTGCCTCTGAGTGAGGGGGGGAAATGCCAGTAATTAGGGTCAGCATCTAAGCAGTGTGTCAAACATTCAGGCCTTATTATGGGCATGTCAAAAACTCTGGCACAGGGAGATCCACCACAATGTCATCAGCAGCAACCACCACCACCAAATCATGCAGCGCAACAGACCTGACATTTCATTCCTCTCTCTCTCTCTCTGTTGTTGTCTTCTTTTAGTAAACATCAGCTTGGGAAGCAACTGGATGCTCAGTTCTGTGATGAGAATGTTGACCTCTCAAACTGGAAAGAAAATGGTCAATTGTTATTATTATTATTATTGTTATTGTTATTATTATATAATAATAATAATAATAATAATAATAATGATGATACACAGCTCATGGTCTTTACCACCAGGAAATATTAAATGTGTATACATTTGTGTAAAGGTATAAAGAATAAGTTGATACAGTTTTTAAAGTGTGACCAAAACTTGTATATCTTAACTCCACTCATTCACACAGCCAGACAAGTAGGACAACTACTCTCATGAGCTTGTTATAGCCAGAAGCGAAACATGTTTGGTCACCAAAATATCTCAGTAAGAAGCCAGCTGTAATTTAGATTGCAGTTGGAACGTTTGCATCTTCCTTTTTGAGCATATGTCATTGAACTCCATTCACACAAATTTAACCACACCATCGAACACCAAATATTTAAATGAGTCTAAACTTTTTTGTTTGTAAAACTTTCGTCAAGTACTCTAAAAACTTCATAAATTGCTAAGATGCACCACGGAACAGCACCTGACTCTTTGAAAAGTGCTGTCAGGCATGGCAGTAGACATGGATGAGGAGCTTCTCTTTGTTTTGGTGTTTGTAGGTTCGTTGCCTTATGAAGAGCACACATACACACACATACACTGGCCCCAGGCCCACCACCTTGGCTTCCATCAGTGTGTGTGTGTGTGTGTGTGTGTCACTACAATAACAGAGGGGGGAGAGATGCACGTTACGCTGTCAGATATTTTATTTTACAAATGGCAAATGTCAAACCACAGCCTTCTGACCGCGAGGTATCTTTATGCTAATGCTGTAGACTAGCGCTAGCGTGGAGAGTCTGCACGCATGGAGGGAGGGTATTGTTTTATAAACTCCAAGGGGAGAAAGAAAAAAAAAACAACTGTGTGTACGTTTCTGACTCGTTTCCTCGCTTGTCTCTCGTTCTCGCCCGTCTCGTCTCCCCCATAGATAAAGAGTAACCTTTCTGCGTGTCACGCCCACGGGCACTACACACACACACACACACACACACACACACACACACACATCCCACTCTTAGGTCTCTCTTTTTCTCCCCAGGAAACAACAAGGGGTGGTGATGGGTGTGTGTGGGGGAGCAGAGAGAGAGAGAGAGAAAGAATGTTTATTAACACCTCTGCTGGCTGGGTAGGACCCGCCAGGCTGACCTGATTATTGCCTGTTTCTAATTACACTAAAGCCAGAGCTGCGCGTCTCCTCGCGGGAGCAAGGCAGAGAGAGAGAGAGAAAAAGAAAGAGAGAGAGAGGGAAAGAAAGAGGGAGGGAGGAAAGGTAGAAGAGATACGCTGGTGTGATTATGCCTCCCCCTGCTCCCACGGCCGTTGGCGGCGCTGGCGTAGAGGGGTGAAGGCCACGGCTTTTCATGCTACTTTGTTCTCATCCACCTTGCTGAGATACGGCAGCAAGAACGGAATAATACTACAGGGGAGAGAGAGAGAGTCAGAGAGAGAGAGAGAGAGTCAGAGAGGAGCATTGAAGGGTGTTATTGTGGCATTCTTTTAACATGAGCTCTTTTGTCAGTTGCCTTGTGCAAAACAGGAAATCAAATAACAGAGGGAAACAGGAAGGCATTCTGGCTCTGCTTGTTTCTCCCGAGCTGAGTTCCAGCATCTCTGCAAAAAAAGCCACAGGACCCAAACTCTGTTTTAGGTGCTGTAAGATGCTCCACTGTGCAACTCTCCAGATGCAACTCCACTCAACTGTCAGTAGCTGCATTACTTACTTACTTACTTACTGCATTATTGTGTCCAATACCATGTATGGATGTGACTGAGAGTGTGAGTGTGTGTGTGCGTACCCATGTGTTGTTGTATGTTTGTGTGTATTACACATGTATGTGCATATGTATTATTGTGTGCCCGTGTGTGTTTGTTTATTATTGCATACTCGTGTGTGTGTGTGTGTGTCAGAGTGTGTGCGGGGGTAGTTTCAGAGTTCACAGGGAGTTCAGCCAGGCCCATCTTGTGTGGTCTACACTCAAAGGTCAAGTCAAGGTCAAGCTCGAGTGCTCTGTGCTGCAGCTCCTTCCTGGTCATTTGGACGCAATAAATCTATCACTCTGCTCCAGCCAGCCCTGTACTGCCCCTCTGCTGCTCTGTACTGCCCCTGCACTGCCCTGTACTGCCCCTAAGCTCCAGCCCCCGCACTCTGCACTCTCACTTACTGCGCTGTGAGGAGATGCCCTGCTGTCAGCCGAAACAGAAGACTGGACAAGCAGAACAAACATGGAGACCACCACTGACTCTAACCCAGATGGACCCGATCTGAACCAGATCTGCACTCACTCAGTCCTGGCCCGACCCGTACGGCGCTCTGGTCCAATTCAGGCCCGGTCTGTTCTGGTCCCTGTCTCACTGTGGGCATTTATCATATAGACATCACTACAGTATAATGCAAAGGTTGGGAGAGAGTTCATCAGCTCTTCATGACATAATCAAGCAAATATGACTGAATTAAAAAAAATATATAAAAAAACAGACAAATCAAATAAACAGCCTGTTAGATCTTTAAGGTCTGCAAAGTTCATCTGTCCATGTGTGTTGGTAGGTCTTAATAATGATACACATGTATACTGTGTTCAAAGTAAATGTCTGTAAGCAGAAAGAATTTTGTGTCATACAGGGTTACAAATACACACTGTGTAAGCCTGATGTTACTGAAGGTACTGAAATTACTAGAGTAACATTAAAAAATCTAACAAAATCTTACATTTTATTTTTAAGCTACTGATTTTAATACATAGCATAGACGTTTTACAGTATACGTTCATGTTGTATGTTAATATATCTGCACAGTGTTTCTTATGTCTGCCTCATGTCTGTGCGTGAACTGCGCATTGGTATACGGTGATCTATATTATGGTGATCTATGTGAATTGCTGCCACAACACCGCAATTTCCCCTTTGGAATGAATGAAGTATCTATTATCTATCTATCTATCTATCTATCTATCTATCTATCTATCTACAGAATTTATCTATCTATCTATCTAACTATCTATCTATGTGTCTGTCTATGTGTCTATCTATACCACCGGCAAGACTCTGAAAAGGAGGACACTTGTGTTGAAAAAAGAAGATAAAGCAGCAAAATGCCAGCAGTTGTGGTAGAGGTGGGTGTGTTGTCTTGTATGCAGGTCCAAAAGCCTGTGGAGAAAGCAGAGGTGTCATAATTGCTATTTAGTTGTTGTTCTCTGTTGCATGGCAAATATCAAAAAGGAGGAAACATGCAATCACGCAAAAGATTTAAAAAGATGGACTGTCCAGATGACATACGGACAAATTGTCACCTAAATGGCCACCTTACACCAAACAACTTTGTCAAGATTTGGGAAATATTCTTGAAAGATTGGAGTCTTTTGAGTAAAGCTTGGAAGGGGGGGGGGCGATTAGTTAAGACTACAATCTTTCAAGAATGTTTCCCAAATCTTGTCAAAGTTGTTTGGTATCAGGAGGCCATTAGACAGAGCAGATGAGCGAGGATCTGGTCAGAGAGAGAGAGCCAGGTCAGGGACAGAGCTCATCTGGGGGGAGTGGAACCGTGTGGCAAGTCTGAGCCTATAGAATGAGTTTGTCTCCACAGTGATGTGATTCAGAGCGCCAGACCAGTCATGGAGCATAACTGCAGCCAGGTGCTGCCATCTACTGGATTGAAAAAACATGACAACCTGGCTATTGAAACGTTGCCTCCAGTCCCAGATCACTGGAACTAATCGGACAGGACAAACCGACAGAGGACAGACAAATGGTCATCAGGTATCCGGATAGGACACATAGTATGAGGTTTAAAAAGCCGTCATAGGTAAGCAGATTCTTTTTAAAAAGAACAACTTTCTAAAAATGTAGGATTGTGAAACAAATAGTGTAGCAGTACATTGATTCATGATAAATCTGTTATGAGACATGAAACAACTGAAATAAAAACGAAATTATTTAAATTATTTCTTTTATAAAATACATCACAATCAAATAAATGACGTACCATTGTGAAAAACAGGGTGCATATCATTGAGCACTGCCATACTTCTTTTAGACATACAGTACACTAAAATGCCCAGATGGAAGTATTTACATCATTACATTATGTAATTACATCAATACATTAAGAATTAAACCAATTAATTTTACAGAACAAAAATGTATACACACATGCAAGGAATAAAAATGTAAACCACAGCTGGCTTGTGTAAATTTCAGATGGAAATCTAGTTTGGGCTCGCTAAGTGTTTGGCTGTGGCTAATGTATAATTGAACATTTCCATTAGGAGTAATTAATGCCGGCTGAGATGTTGACTTTGGGCTGTTTCTGCTGTGGAGAGGCGCTGACTGGCTATAGCAGTAGGCATAGCAGGGTTGGAGTTTCCCTGAGGTGTGGACGAGGCCCCCCTTCAGCCTCGGGCCTCTGCTTCTCCCTTCTCCACTCCACTCCGCTCGGCTGGCGGTTTGATCTTTTATTTACATTTCTTTTTGTTGTGGGTTTCAGGACACTTTCACATGCGCTTTAGCTGTCAACAAACTACAAAGCTCACACAAGCTCTGGACTACAGCACTTCGAGGCATTTTAAATATATACGCTCTCTGTGTGTGTGTGTGTTTGTGTGTCTGGGAGCATGATAGTTGAAGAGTAAAAAAGAGAAATGGATTTACCAGTATCACTTTCTAATCAAACAACACATGCAACTCCATGACCTTGTGCTGAAAACAGTAGATGTGTATACATGTCATCAGCTGAAGTGATGATTTGTATAATTTTCTGACCACCCCTTTGGTTTATCATTATTTTTATTATTATTATCTACATATTTTAGAAATATTTTAAGTTATATTATACATGTAATATTTATACTATACATACATGTAATATTTATACTATACATACTATTTTACTGGTGGCAACTGCTTCACCAAGTGGACTGATACCTTCTAAAAAATCAGAAGGTTCTAGCCTTAACTCTTGTGACTGCAGATTGACTTGAGAACGTGTAGCAGGTGTATCAGGCATGTTTATCTGTGATCTTTCTCCCTTCTTTATGTTTATGTTGATGTTTATGTTTATGGTATTTGGCAGATGCTTTTGTCCAAAGCGTTTTGGACATTTCTAGTTTAAGTTTAAGTTCAAATTCAAGTTTACAGGAATACAGTTTCAGCCAAGTGAACTCACTTCCCTATGAGGTGGACTGCTTCACATTATGGTAAATATACTACTTACATAGCTCTAAGTGACATCAGCCTGAAGCATGTCCATGAGTAAACACACACACACACACACACACACACACACACACACACACACACACACAGCGCTCATGTGTGTTTGTCATACTTGTGGATTCTGATGCAGGCGGGACAGAGGGAGCTAAAACAATTAGGCCGCCCGCCGCTCGGTTGCTACTGTACGGCTTGCCGTTGAGATGGGATGGAAGCTGCATTCATCCGCGCTGTTTCTCAGATGGAGATATTCAATTTAATTACCCTGCGGTACTGCTCGGCTGTCTGTGAGTCTGTTTGGGATGGACTGTTCTGTGTGTGTGTGTGTGTGTGTGTGTGTGTGTGTGCGTATGTGTTTGTGTGTGTGTGTTAGTGTGCCAGCGTGCACGCATGTGCGTATGTGTATTTGTGAATGTGTGTTTGTGATTGTGCGCATGTGGGTGTATGCAGTGTGTGTGTGTGTATGTGTGTGTGTTTGTGTGTCTATGCGAGTTTATGTGTGTGTGTGTGTGTGTGTGTGTGTGTGTGTGTGTGTGTGTGTGTGTGTCTCTGCACCCAGCCCTTCTGGTAAAGGCGTATGGTGGTGAAACAGTGATGGATGGACTATGAAAAGAACATTATTCCTGATGCATTTTTGATTTCTTAAACCTCTTATTCATTTTTTTTAACATAATGCAATAAGCGTGAAATGCCTTTGCCTCTGTCATGCACATGGATATTGCTTCCTCAAACAAGACCATTTTAGAAGCTTTTTCTGTCTGCATAATTCTTCCATCTCCCTCCCTCTCTCTTTTATTCTCTCTCTCTCTCTCTCTCTGTTGTTCATCAGACTTGCTATTGCTCTGCCATGTTTCGGTCCTCTTTGGAGCAAACAAATCAATAGCTTTTGTATAAAAGCTGAGAAGTGAGGTTATATTTGTATGAGGCAATTTTCCTTGTTTCCTTCAAACCAATTGCTTGAGATGGCCTTTGCTCTCTTCGCCCTCTCTCTCTCTCTCTCTCTAGACTGATGTATCTGGCTGGTTTTTACATAATGACGATTGTGAACAGAGACATCCTTCTCTGCAGTGAAAGTTTATATAAGCCCATCTGACTCATCATAACTCACATTAGTTCAGTGCTTTCAACTGAGCATTACTCATAGAGAGAGAGAGAGAGAGAGAGAGAGAGAGAGAGAGAGAGAGAGAGAAACAGACTATATCCAGCTAAATATCCTACAAGAAAGCCCTTTCTAAAGATGCTCTGTTTGGAGAGAGAACCTAAGTGGGCTGATTTAACCCAAAATGCTTTTGTAAACATCTGATAAGAACGCCTGAAGCATAAATACACTCTCCACACCGATGTAATTCCACATCACTTATATAAGATCACTACACTCATAATAAATAACAGAATCTCAGCCAGCTCTGTTACAGATGAAGGAGGCATATAACACATTCACCAGGACATGACGTATTAAAGTGGCCCTCAGTGGTCAAGTGGGTACTTCACTCACCTCTTACCAACACGATCAACTGAAGAAAGTTTACATTTCATGGAGTAGTTGTTATGCCCGAAGCTGGAGCTGGGAAAGGAAGCACAGAAGTGGTTATAAATAGTATGTTACTATACAACTTTCACTTGTGTTGATACACAGAGCAGCCATATTAGCTTTTTAGGCTTGTGAGGTTCTTCCGACTTTATGAGCCAAATATCCAATTTCATGGAGTGTACCAGCAGAAACTCACAACTTCCCAGTTCACCCCCACCCCCCAATCACTGTAGCATCAACATGTACAACATGTAAGCTATTTTTTTCACTTTTCACTGCTATGTTTCACTGCTATATTCTATTAAAGGTGCATCTCAGAAAATTTGAATATCGTGGAAAAGTCCATTGCCCCTATCCAGATTGGGAGATTGTTTCGAAATAATTAGCTGATTAGAGCTGTTCTTACAGTTTACAGCTCATGGAAATAAAAATCCAGCATCTCAAGATTTTATAATATAGCAATCATCAAGATTAGAATAATCAAGATTAAAACAAAAAAATCTTGAAATATTTTACGTAATGTGTAATGAATCTAGATTATATCTATAGTATAACTAACACTTCACTTTTTGAAATAAATTATGGAAAAAACTGGCAAAAAATGATATTCAATTTTTTTGACATGCACCAATTGCAAGTTTGATAGACTTCACTTTGTGAATGGTTAAATTAACCTGACTCTAGCCAGATGAATTTCGTTCCGCCTAGCTCCACTCATTCATCTGGGATCGCTCTATTGGAGTGGTGTTTCAGAAGGCTGGGCCTGATCAAAAATCCTTGCATATGATTGGATAAGCCACTTGTCCGTCATCTTTATTGACGTGCTACTTCAACCACTCACAACGAAGCCAACCCGTGACGTTTGCTTCCTTGATGCGTTGTCTGAATCAAAATAGTCTCACAGTCGCTTCTCCGCTACGTCACATCTTTGAAACTCCCGCCCTGCATCCTGATTGGCTCTACCATAAAATCTTGTGCCGAAATCACTCCCAACGGCAGCGATCCCAGATGGATGTGAGTGGAGCTAGGCGGAACGAAATTCATCTGGCATGAGTCAGGTTATGAAAAAATAGCACAACCCCAAAACAACTTTGGCATAGGCAAAATTAGTTCCAAATAGTTCCATGTTAAATCAGCCTAGAAAATCGCCATGTTTCATTTTCCATTAATTTTATTACACTTTCTAACTTGAGAAGAGACAAGTTTTAAATAGGAAAATTACCAGAAATCTTAGTCACTTTTAAGCGTGATGCTAGCAGGCGAGATGCTAATGGTCTAATCCGATTCAATGATCTATCAGGCTGGAGCTAAAAGTCGTATCGCCAGACTCAGAGAACGGCTGGATGAACTTGAGAAAGATAAAAATCAATTGTTTAACTCAAGGGAAGGTGGAAAATGAGTATAATTTCCCCCAATTTGTGGAATATCCCTCTAATATAGGCTATTGTCTGCCATAAATGCCATAGTTTAAGTGTTTGTGAAATGCAATGATCTGAAATGCAATGGCTTGTCATTCAATATTTAATCTTGACTTTGTAAAGCACAGTTGATTTGACATTCATGAACAATCATTAACACATACAGTGGTTTAATCATTAGTAGCCTAGGCTATAGCTACATAATTATATCTTAATTGCTTTGCATCAGATTTAATGTAGCCCACTGGCATATTTACTGTCACTGAATAGGCTACTAAATGGGCCTGACCCTTTATATAGTAGGCCTAAAAAAATTCTTTCATTAAAACGTTGGCAATAACTAAGAATGCCAAAGTCTTGAGAATAACAAAAATTATCAAGGTGATAAGCTCTGTAAAAGCTTTGTGTGGGAAGCGAACCTGAGAACAAGAATGAACCACTCCTTTGATGTAGGCCTATCGTCGTGCTACGCGTTGCACCACCACAGACCACAAGATTCCTAGAACCACACACGTCAAGTTATTTTTTAAGTTGAATGATTTGTAACTTATCTGTAAGTGTACTACTGACTAATGTGTATTTACAGGCTAATGTGTCATATAGGCTAAACTACTCCTACATTGAGATATTTACTGTATGTGTCATAATCTCAGAAAATATGTACACAACTTGATTGGTTAGCATCTGCACTGGCAAATCAAAAAAGTTTAACTTTTTGTAATTTCCTTTGTGTTAACTGGTAACTGTGTTGACTTCGTGACTCAGTTGTATAGTGTGGGAATAGTGAAGGTCCAGCCCCAACTAGGGCACTTTATGAGCACAGGTTTACCCCTCTTCTCTAAACATTGGGATCAATGAGAGAGGCCAAGGTTGCCCCTCAACCCCCTGAAAATGCCCCCAAGTGGTTGGCAATTGGCCCTGTAAAAGATGAACACAATCATCACACTGACTAAGGCTACTTGAGTGGCCCATCAGTATCCTTTACCATGTGTATGACAAGTCGTTCATTCACCAAATCATATCTGTGTCGGATAAACTTCATTAGTGAGGTGTGAATGGACTAGCGGTACCCTGGGTGCGGGTGAGGCAAGGCTGGACACTTGGAGGTGGAAGGAGGCTCACGAGGCAAGATGTACAAAAATAGGCTGATTTATTCTTAAAAAGGTGCAGTTCCATGAATTATAATTATATGAAAATTCCAAAATAATCCAAAAATAACCAAAGATGCAAATTAAGTAAATGTCCAACAAAATTACTGGGCTATTAGCTATTAGCTTGTAGCTTTCAGTTTGGCACAAGCAGAAACAACAATATCCTTTTGCCAGTCAAAAATCACAAGTCAGCATAGCATTGTACTTACAGCATATCAGCATTTAGCTCTTCCCCCATTGCTCTCCCGGACAGAAATGAGGCTCCCTTTAACAAGGAAACCCCTCCCTTCTAAACTGACACCAATCAGAGCTAAGTGGCTCACCCCATTTCCCCCGTACAGGTAAGTATATCACACAAAAGTATTTACACAAACAATAAATCCCTCTAAATTATTATCCACCACCAATATACATTCATAACAAAATAACAAAAAGGAAATAAACATTCATATCATGGCTAAATGCACGCTCCTGCAGCTCCGAGGCCGGAGAGAAAACTCTCCCAGCGAGCGCGCTTCGAATGGGCAGTTGAGCTGGAAGCGGCAGACAGGTAAGTTGGGTATGCTTGTGTTCGCGGCTATGGGGAAATTAATGGTGGAAAATGTGTGGAAAATGAGACATGGCAGTGGGACCCTCACTACGTGTCAAAGATGGTATGTAAATTACTTTGTGGCAGAAGGGAGAAATGATAAATGAGTGAGTTTTACTGTCGCGGAGCTCTGTGCGTGAAAACGCCAAAATGCGAGGCTGTTGCAATGGCACCGCCCAGACAAACATTTCCCCGCTTCCCCCCCACAAGTCCACAAACTTTTCCCCAGTCCTGGCATGTTGCCCAAGTTCCCAACAAACATACAAACATTGTCCACAAGCATTACATTGTCCATCAAAGTCCTGGTGTGTTTCGTACGTGTGTGTGTGTGTGTGTGTGTGTGTGTGTGTATGCGAGTGTTAGTAAATATGAATATAAATATGAGATCCGCGTTGCGCTTTGCTTGCGCAACGTAACAAGGGCACCTGCTGCGAGTAACCTCGCAAAACGCTACTCTATCAAGAGTTCACAGCATGGCAGTGAGGAGGGGGGAGATCACCTCCTCACATGAGGACTGTAGTGATCTGTTACTACCATTTTTGTCCAGCCTTTCTTTCACGGGAAGCACTTTCACTTCCCATGAAAATGTCTTTTCTTTGTCTCAAAAGAACTAAAGTAAGCTAGCTCTTACTGACATATCACTTATTTCTCCTAAAGACCCTATAGGACAAATAAGGAGCAATAACAACAGATTGAGAAGACAAACATAATATTTTGAGATCACAAGTTGAGCTTAAATCTGACAAGAGGAGGAGGATTTCTCAGGAGTTAAAATGAGGAAACACAGGAAAATGGCCAAAATATCATATTACTGTTTACAGAAATAGAATAAAGGAGAGACCTTGTTTTGAATTTTTCTTTTGTGTGGGAGTGCAGAATGCAGAGTGAGGCTGAGGCTCGGTGGTGTTTTATGCCCCCAACGTCGTCTTCCAGGCAGTGCTGCCACCGCTGACTTAAAGGCACCTAATACTAAACCTAACCCTAACCCTAACCCTAACCCATGCCTAACCCTAGTGCCTTCCAGTCAGCGCTGGAACTGAAGACAACGTTCGGGGCATAAAACACCAAGAAACGAGGCTGAGTGGCCGTGTTGAAGGTGAAGGGTGGACAGTGGCTGTGTTGGTGGACAGGAGTTAACTGACCCACACCAAGTGCAATCAGATATGGTCTGGCTGAATACTCACCAGGCCTACAAGGCTGACATAGTGTCCGTCCACAGATAGTCTACTCCCTGTAATACTGTGAAGAGTAGAACTGACAACTGACCAAGACTTCACTTTTTTTTAAAGTGACAATATTGTCCAGGAAAAACATATTTTCCAGTCCAAATCCATGATGTTAGTGCTGTTAGCACCATGTTAACCACGGGGGTATTCCAAGTACGTGGTTTAGTGACAAGCCTGGGTAAGTTAACTCTGAGTAAGTGGTAAACCTATAACAAGAGCCCTATGGCATTGTTTTGTAATGAGAATGAAGCTATACAGCTCCTCTATTAGGAGGTTTACCCCTTACTCTGAGTTAACTTACCCTTTTTAGTCACTAAACCACATACTTGGAATACCCCCAGTTGCTCTGCAGCTTTATACACACAAATACACAATCAAACAAACTTTCCTCCCCCTCGCAGCACAGTGTGGGTCAGTGATGTGTCCTCACCCGGTTGCCCTCGTCCCCTCTGATGCTATGATTTGGACTAAACTTCTTTAGATCTCTTCTCTCCTTTTAATTTCATGCTTTCAGAGTGCAAAAAAAACATTGCTTGAGTTAACCAAAGTTATTGTAGTGTTGTTTGTGCCAAACCGTTCACCTTATTCCCTGTTACAGGGCACTGGCACGGCTGCCTCCCCAAGCTCCTTGTTGGAAACGTCACCTTGCCAGCCATTCCTGAACATTCCCCAGACATAACTGTTTAATGTGCAGATCTTATTCTGATTGCTTTTAGTTGTTCCCCCCAGGCCCCTCCTCCCCTCACAGCCAACGCTTTGGAGTCAAATCCAAAGGACCTGGGACAAAAATCACCCCCTCCCCTCACCCTTCCCCTACCTCTCATTCTTTGGAACCTTAAAAGTAATTTTGCCCCCCTCCCCATCCCTTCCACCAGTTTGGGCCCTGGGTTTCTGTCCTTTGTTGACCCCCACCTCTTCTCTATTCCCAGGCCTCAGATTAGGCCTTGTCTCCTCTCCCTTCTGCCCTTCTTTTTCTGGACCCCTAAAAGTAATTTTACTCCCTCTTTTGGGGCTTGTTTGACCCCCGCCTGAACTCCCTTTTTCCTGTGTTGGCAAACATTGACTTGCTTACAGCTCAACCTGGCTCTTCCCAGGCTTTAGATCAGAGCCTGCAACAGCAGCAGGACGTGTTCTCCGGCTTGTTTACAGGTGGAGGCCTTCTTGTAAACAGTCTTACTTCATACGCACCCTCGTCCTCAGATCCGCCTGATTTTTGGGGTGTAGGGGGGGTGGTGGGTTGCGGAGGGGACCCCGAGGCGCTCTTTGATAGTGGGCCGGACCCGTGCTGGGATACGGAGGCCGACGCCAACGTGGGTCGCGGCCCAACAGCGCGGGCGCAGGTGAGGCTGGCATCAGAACGCAGCCGGCTCCTCTGGTGTCGGATGCCACCCGCACCCACCCGCCCGTCTCCGCTCGGTTCGTTTTGTCTCGTCTCGTCTCGCCGTGCTTTGAAGGGCATTTCTTGGCATGGCACGCCGTTCCACCACCAAAGCCTCGCAGCACGTTATGGGCATGCAAACTGATGGAGGAGCCACGGGTAGCCATGACAATGAAAAAACAAAACGAACACAACACGTGATGGATAGCACAGTCGAGGACTTCGGCTTTGGAGAGACTGTCAGAGTTTTGGCTGAGTTTGGGTCCAGAAACAACTCCTGTTTGGCTCCTAAAGCCTCTGCTTCATATGAAAGGAATGATAGAGGATGTTTGGACTGATATTATGTCTGACGTATCTTATGTTTCTTTGGTGTGTTTGTTAGATTTTCATTTGCCTGAGGGAGTGCTTAGAATGACAGAGCTTTTTTATGCTGAAAGATGGTTTGGACTTAAGTGCTCACAAAAAAAATCATAAATGTAAATGTCTCATATACACAGACCCCCGCCCCCAAATTCCCTCAACCCACATGGCTCAACCCAAACACCTGTAGGTTCTTTAGGAACCTTTGCTGAGTCGATATGATGACCTCTACCTAAGGCACAGAATGGGACGTGCAGCCGATGGACAATCAGTCTTCACACACACACACACACACACACCGTTATTATGATATATTCAATATATACCTCATACACATGTATGTATAGATTGCAGTCAGACACAAATTGTTACACACACAAACTGGATATTACATGTGTCAATGTGGGATAGCATTAAAGAAACCTACTACTAAACCTAATGTGGGATAGCATTAAAGAAACCTAGTACTAAACCTAATGTGGGATAGCATTAAAGAACCCTACTACTAAACCTAATGTGGGATAGCATTAAAGAACCCTACTACTAAACCTAATGTGGGATAGCATTAAAGAACCCTACTACTAAACCTAATGTGGGATAGCATTAAAGCCACAGCGCAGAGACTTCAGTGTGACAATAATTACAACATTTTGCATACTATACAAAGCCATGTATCATTGTCCAATAGGAAGACAACCCTCTGTCTGTCCCAAAGATGTTAGTATGTTTATGACGTTTGTGTTTCATTTGAGAGAATGATCCAACCTACCTACCCACACTCTCACTCGTCCTCTCCTCCCTTCCTCTTCAATCTCTTTCCTCCACTGTTCTGTTTTTTCTTCTCTCTCCCTCTCTCCTTTTCTCTATTTCTCTCTTCTCTCTTCCCTCTCTCTTAAATTCAAATCTCAAGGCTGCCTTATTAGTATGACTGTTTAGAGTAGATACCGTGTTGCCAGATCATAATATAAACGAAACAATAGAGCGCGCAGAGTAAATAAGCATTTCTCTCTCTATCTCCTTTCACCTGTGCAGTGGCTGCTTTCTCTCGGTCATTTCCTCTGATTGTGCTTCATCCTGCTGTGCCAGTGTGCACGCTTCCAGCGGCCGGCGCTCTGCCCTCGCCCGTGCCATTAGTCCTGCGCCCACCTGTTACTGCAGAGAGGGCACACTTCCTCCCACAGAGAGAGAGGGAGAGAGAGAGAGAGAGAGAGAGAGAGAGAGAGAGAGAGAGATAGAGAGAGAAAGGACTCGGGACTTATTAGTCCTTACTGCAGAGAGGGCACACTTCCTCCCACAGAGAGAGAGAGAGAGAGAGAGAGAAAAGGACTCGGGACTTATTAGTCCTTACTGCAGAGAGGGCACACTTCCTCCCACAGAGAGAGAGGGAGAGAGAGAGAGAGAGAGAGAGAGAGGGAGAGAGGGGAGAGAGAGGGAGAGAGAGAGAGGGGAGAGAGAGAGAGAAGGAGAGGGGGAGAGAGAGGACTGGGGACGTACTGTATTAGTCCTTACTGCAGAGAGTGCTGCATGCTGCTTAACACACTTCCTCCCAGAAAGAGGGAGAGAGATATATAGATAGAGTGGGAGAGAGAGAGGGAGAGAGATATATAGATAGAGGAGAGAGAGAGAGAGAGGGAGATATATAGATAGAGTGGGAGAGAGAGAGAGGGAGATATATATATAGATAGAGTGGGAGAGGAGAGAGAGGAGAGAGATATATAGATAGAGTGGGAGAGAGAGAGAGAGGAGATATATAGATAGAGGGGAGAGAGAGAGGGAGAGAGATATATATAGATAGAGTGGGAGAGAGAGAGAGGGGAGAGAGATATATAGATAGAGTGGAGAGAGAGAGAGAGGAGAGAGATATATAGATAGAGTGGGAGAGAGAGAGAGAGGGAGATATATAGATAGAGTGGGAGAGAGAGAGAGAGGATATATAGATAGTGGGAGAGAGAGGAGAGAGATATATAGATAGAGGAGAGAGAGAGAGAGGGAGAGAGATATATAGATAGAGAGAGAGAGAGAGAGAGGGAGAGATATATAGATAGAGTGGGAGAGAGAGAGAGGGGAGATATATAGATAGTGGGAGAGAGGGAGGGAGAGATATATAGAGAGAGAGAGAGGGAGAGAGATATATAGAGAGGGAGAAAGAGAGAGAGGGAGATATATAGATAGTGGGAGAGAGAGAGGGGAGATATATATATAGATAGAGTGGGAGAGAGAGAGAGGGAGAGAGATATATAGATAGAGTGGGAGAGAGAGAGAGGACAAGAGAACTATTGGGCTGATGGTGTTTTAAGCCCCCACCGTCAACTTCAAGGCACCTAACTCTAACCCTTGCCTAACCCTAGTGCCTTCCATGCAGCACTGCTTGGAAGATGACGTTGGGGGCTTAAAACACCGATCATCAACTATTGGTCTCACTGACTGCAGAAAGCGCTCCTGCCTAACACACTTCCTCCCAGAGAGAGGGACAAAGAGAGAGAGAGCGAGAGAACAGAGAGAGGGAGAAAGAGAGAGAGAGAAGCAGTGTTTATACCTGTTGCCGTAGGAGCAAGCGCTGATGATAAAGACATTTCCTTGCAGAGCAGCAAAGAGGGAGAATTGGGGGGGGGCAAAAAAAGAAAACTGAAATGGAAATAAAGGGATGAAAGAGTGAGAGAGAGAATAAAAAAAGAGAGTGAGAGGGGGGTGGGTGACCAGAGAGGTCTGGTCTGTCTGAAGCTGGTGTTTAGGGTGGTGCTGAAGGTTATTGATGTTGTTTGGAATGACTCATCATAGCGGCGATGACTAGCCTGTGTGCCACACAGCCTGGACTTTGGCTGTGTGTGTGTGTGTTTACCCATTTACAACCCTCTCACATTTACACTACACACATTCAATTTGCCTATGTTCACCACTTACACTGCTCGCATCTCTAAACTCTAAACAGATGTTTTATGACAGTATATACTATACCTTCTATATATTCTATATTATTATTACTATACTATTGCTAAGCAACCAAGTACAATGTAGCATATGGCATAAGGATGATTTTTTAAACTCACATTTATACATTATACACAACTGTTCATGACACCTGTAAGAGTGTGCTGTTGTATGCATCCCTTTACTTGCATGCTATTGACAGAAGGTCACCATGATATAAACTTTTGTGTTACAGAGCAGACTACATAAGTAGGAAGAAGACTGTTTTTTCAAAATGTACAAAACAATAATATTCATTTTTATGCTTTGGGAGACCATTTCACCCAAAAGTGACTTATAGCATTGTGTGCTTGTCTGTTCTGCTCTTTGGTGAGTGAAGTCTCCAGCTCAGCCATGCTAATATCTCAGGGGGTAAAAGCAGAGTGTCGGAGCATATTTCTCCGGGGAATCCCAACCAACAAGCAGACACCATCACAATCACCTGATGCAATTTAAAAAGTGTGCGTGTGTATGTGTGTTTTGGGGTGGGGGGTGTGCGGGTACAAGGTAAGAGACATTGCTTGATCCCTGACTGTTTCCAGATGGCTGTGATTCAGGTCTCAGAGTACTTCTCCATTTGGGTGTAAATCCATCACCCCTGCCTGTTACGGGGAACAAATCTGCTTATGGAACAGAGATCACTAAAGAAGCGCAGAGTGACTCTCCATAGACATAGGCTTGCAAGTGAGTTTGACGATATATTGCTTGTTTGCAGGTCTCTTTTTGCAAAAATAAGGAGATACAGAGTTGTGTGTATGTGTGTGCTCTTGTATGTTTGTGTGTGTTTATATTTGTATGTCAGCTGGGCATTGTAATGTGTGCGTTATTTATGTGTTTACAGCTAGAGATTGTTTACCTGTTTGAGTATACAATGTGTGTAATGTGTGTTTTTGTGTAACTTTGGTACGTTTATTTTTCTATGCACACAATGTGTTCATGCATGTTCGTGTATGAGCAAACGCCATGATTGTGTGTGTTTGTATACCGTGTGTATGTGGGGGTGGCATACTGTATGTGAGAGTGTATGTGTGTGGGCTATACTGTATATATACATATGTATATGTGTTTATATTGTATATGTATGTGTGTGGGGGTATACTGTGTGTGTGTGTGTGTGTGTGTGTGTGTGTGCTTTTCTCCTCCATTACCCCTGGTCTCTCGGTGTGATAATTTCCTCGGTTCCTAATGAGCAGTGAGTGGCTGTTGCTTTCTTGTGCAGGAAGCCGCTGTCAGCCTAATTAAGTTTTAATGAGAGGAAAGTGGCTGATTAGTGTGCTTGTGTTGGCACTGGATGCCCAGAGAGCAGAGGGGAGAGGCCTGCTCCACGGACACTCCTCTCAACACCAGCACCGGCCCAACCTGCAGGCACGCACACTCACTCACTACACACACACTCACTACACACACACACTCACTACACACACACATGCATACTCACTACACTTATGCATACTCACTACACACACTCACACTCACTACACACACTCACTACACACATACATGCATACTCACTACACACACTCACTACACACACACATGCATACTCACTACACTTACGCATACTCACTACACACACTCACTACACACATACATGCATACTCACTACACACACACATACTCACTACACTCATGCATACTCACCACACACACACACTCACTACACACACATGCATACTCACTACAACTCACGCATACTCACTACACCACACACACACACATGCATCCTCACTACACACACTCACTACACATTCACACACTACATGCATGCACACACACACACACACCCAGTACACACACAGACATCACATGCAAGCATGCACACACATATTGCCACATACACAAATATTCCGGCACTCACACCGGACATGGGAGGGGAGAGGCGTGTGTTTAGGCAGCTGTTGACCGTCTGTGGCTGTGGAAGTCAGGGATGATGGAGGGGTGGTGGCAGGAAGAGGAAACGGGATGAAAGTGGGAAAGAATTAAGTATTTGTGTGTGTGTGTGTGTGTGTGTGTGTGTGTGTGTGTGTGTGAGAGAGAGAGAGAGAGAGAGAGAGAGAGAGAGAGAAGTGTAGGTTATGGCAGCTGAAAGTGTTTGTTTTTGTGTGTGTGTTTGTTTATGAGAGAGAGGCGTAGGTTACGGCAGCTGAAAGTGTGTTTGTATTAGTGTGTGTGTGTGTGTATGAGAGAACGAGCTCTGTAGGTGATGGCAGCAGAATGAAAGAATAAAGGATCGAAGAGAAGGATTTTAATGTTCAGTTGGAACTGGAGTGGGAGGAACAACACATCAGAAACAGAGAGAGAGAGAGAGAGAGAGAAAGAAAGATAGAGAGAGAGAAAGAGAGATAGAGGGAGGGCAGAGAGGGGAAAGGCTGAATAGAGAGAGGACAAAAGAAAGAAAGAAAGTGTGTGCCCACTTTATGAATGGATGAGGGAGTGAGGGAAAGAGTATGCGTGAGAGAGAGAGAGAAAGAGGGAGCGGGGACTGGGAAAGAATAATGGAGTGATAGAGAGAGAGAACAAGGAAAAGATGAATTTTCCCCTTCAGGTCTGAATGAGTGAGTGAGTGTGTGTGTGAGAGAGAGAGGAAGTGAGGGAGAGATGTAAAAAGGGGACTGAGTGACAAAGAGAGAGAATTCTCCCCTTCATGTTTCCCTCTCCTGTTAAGCTGTAAATGCACTCAGAGATGAAGTGCTCTTATGACTAAACCAGACTGAGCACACACAACACACACACACAACACACGTGCGTGCGTGCACACCCACACACTCACTCCATGATCGGTCCTCTGTGGCTGGCACAAATGTGTACAGATACACATACCTGGCCCTCTCCATGAGGCCCTTAATCCCAATCCCACATTTGTGACGTTTGCTTCCACACTGTGCAGTTTTAGCATGGAGAATGAGGGGACAGCTAACAGTTATATAGTCATTACATTTATCTATACAACAGGACAGTTTGTAATCCATGATTTAAAAAAAAGGCTTCAAAATAAGACAAAAAGCTATTATGTTATAACATATGATTTATAAATATGTAATTAGATCATAATAAATAATGCAGTGATGATACATCGCCATAATCCTATAGTTCTCTAATGTTGCACAGCACCTGACATGCTTTCACATGATGTTCATGTGCTGAGAGGACTTCTCGCAGCTCCCCACCCTCCCTCACACACAGACACACACACACACACATCATGATTCCACTCACACACACACACACATCATGCACCCACTCACACACTAGTTTGATGTTTGGTACTTGAAACGAAAAGGCTTAGAGGAGCCCATAACTGCTCCTTTCATCTCTAACACTTCAAATGAGCTGGAAGAGGTGAGGCTGAAACTTCATCTGGTACAATATGGCTCCGGCCTGGGTAGGGCATTTAAAACAGGAGGGAGAGAGGGAACAGAGGAGGGGGAGTGGAAAGAGGGAGCGAGGGAGGGAGGGAGGTAGATGGTGTAGTGGATGGACAGATGTCAGCAACTAGTTTTTCAAAGGCAGTCCTGTCCTCTTTACGATCCTGTCCTCTTTAAAAGGGTTTTTTCATTTTGTGCCGTGTAGTCTTGATCAGGTAAGGTGACAGGGCTGATTTTGTGTCCTAGTCTTGATCAGGTAAGGTGACAGGGCTGATTTTGTGTCCTAGTCTTGAACAGGTAAGGTTACAGGGCTGATTTTGTGTCTTGTAGCCCTGGTCAGGTAAGGTGACAGGGCTGATTTTGGTGTGGTAAGGTGTCAACACAAAATTACTTGTTTTTTTCCGTCAGCAGATGATAACTCCAACACTGAACTCTGGGAAGGATGTCAGGGTCCAGGAATGCTCTCTGTCATATGATAAGCCACCAGGATCCACACACTTCTTTTGGCTAATGTTCAGCTTTCAAACCTTGGTCACGTAAGGTCACACAGGAAAAAGGGATGCAGGGAGAAAATAGAGAGATAGAGACAGGAGGGAGAAAAGGGAGGAGAGAGGGAGCACAAGAGGGAGAGTTGGAGAAGTGCCAGCAAAAATAGGCATATTACGGAAAGAGAAAGTAAACTAGAGAGAGAGAGAGATAGAAAGGGAGGGAGAGAGAGACAGGGAGAGAGAGAATCTGTTTGATTTGTCAGAAGTTCTTTAGATGAATACACAGCTGCCACGAGCCAGGAGAGCCACACCTCATCAGACTTTCATCACACTGATAGCACCCCAGGCTTCAAACACACTCACAACACAACGCAGCAGCACACACACACACACACACATACTTACACACACATGCGTACTTTCACACACACTATTACACTTACATACTGTGTAATGTGCACCAAGTATACTCACATACATTGACTGTGCTATACTAACATGAGCTCACGCCCATATCTGAGCCACCCTTTCTGACGTAGGCTTTATATATATATATATATATATATATATATATATATATATATATATATATATATATATAATATATCTATCATCTGTTCTGGTTTATGTACCTGACGAAGACCTGAGTGGTCGAAACGTTGTACTTTTAAAACTGGGAGCATGTAAGACAGTGTGTGCATTTCTCTTTTTTCCCTTGTATTGGCTAGTATACGGCACCTGTTACATTTTAAGATGTGCGTACATTCCTACACTACATGAGCTCACATATTCACACACATATCTACACTCTCTCGCACACACTTTCCCCCCAACCACCAGGTGGTGCTGTTAAACTTTTACATGTACAATTACTCAAAATTCTGATTTAAAAAATACACTTCTATGAACAGCAATACCTTTTCAGAAGCTGTAAGCTGGGTCATGATTGAGTCTTTCCTACTGACTGCAATAAAGTGGGAAGAGAAGACTATGCTACCTGCATGCCAAAATAGTGAACCATACTCCACTCACAAGAGGATATCACTGTGTGTGTGTGTGTGTGTGTACACTGGGCCTCTGGAGTCAGTGAATCAGTCAGTGAATATTGTTTTTCCAGCCTTACGGTTTAACTGACACCTCATCCCCATCTGCTGCATAGTGCATGTCTGCTTCTCCAGCTCCCAATCACGGCCACTCACAATACATCTTCTGTCTTTGGGGTGTTTTTTGACAGCGGAGTTTCATTTTCTCAGAGCACACCCACGCGACACACACACACACACAAACACAACAGGAAGGCAGACATACACAGACGCAAACACACTCAAAGTCTGACATGAAAACTGAAACACACACACAGTTTGATTAATCTCATCGTGTTTTCTGTCACTGGTTGTGTTTTTTGACTGGTTGACACATGAGTGTGTGTGTGTGTGAGTGTGTGGGGAGCAATTAAATGGACCGCAGAGGGAAGACAGAGATGCAGTCCTCTCCTGATCCTCCTGACTGTGTGTGCTTTGGCAAAACAGCCAACATCCCAAACACATACGAGTCCAAGTATCCAATGGGGAGCTGAATTTGATTCCAACCTGTGGTCATTTCCCGATTTCCCTTCATCTCTCTCTGCAACATACAACATATACTACAACACTCAGTAGACTGATGCACTCATCCCACCCCATTCTTTATTATTATTTATTTACTTCTTTATTGATGATGTACTGTATGTGGTGGAATATGCTGCTCTTTGTGCCATTGAACTGCCCCCTGAGGATGAATAAAGTTATTAGAATTGAATTCTCACTCTCAACAGTCATATCTGCATTAAGGCAAAAACGCAAACTATATTGTGAGAGAGAGTTGGTGTGTAAGTGCAACTTTTTTCCATCTAGAAACCGACAGCACGTCTCCTTCCTTCTCCACCTTCAAAACTTTGGCTCATGTCTTCATCACATCCAGACTGGACTACTGCAATAACATTCTCTCAGGTACATCATCTAAAGCCCTAAATAAACTCATCCAGAACTCTTGACACATTCCTGCTCAGTTAATCATACTCCTGTGACCACATAACCGCTGCCCTCCAAAACCGCCACGGGCATCCTGTGCCACGGCAGATTCAGTTCAAGAGTCATCTCTACACCCACAAGGGCCTCCATATAACTAAAGTCCTTTTAGGCAAGTCCCTCCACTCGGCGGCCATATTGCAACGCTTTTTTGGCACTCATCGGGCATCCTCTTCGGCAGAAATGCGCGTGAGCAAGGCTTCACGACACCAATCATGCGCCAGCTGCGAGTTCACAACGCATGATTGGCACGATGTCTTCACAACACACCATATGATTGGCTCAATGTATTCACGTCACACCACATGATTGGCTCAATGTATTCACATGTCGACGCTTTACCGAGGAAGGGGTGTGATATGTGTAGACAATGGCCATATTGGCGTTACAAACTAGCCCCATGCATTTCTATGGAGGATTTTTTGAGTGCTGTGTCTCCTCATTAGAAAGTCTCTGATATAACCTGGTCACCTCCAAGCTCACTGTCCTGCTTTATATTCTACACTCAACATGCACCACAAAGCCCATGATCCAGCAATAGGATTTGATCACTCTGCACTCTCCATACTCAGGATAAAAGACAGATTACACATTTGACAGTGAAAAGATAAAGAATAAATATCACAGGGGAGTTTAACAATGTTAGGATTAAGGATTAAAATACAACTGCTTAGATGTGATTATCTGTTTTACAGGAGGCATCGTATTGTACTTCTTATTAGGACTATCAGCCTGGATGTTTAGATGCTTACATCTTTGACTGATACAAGCCTCCCTATCCAAGCACGGTACTTCTCTGGGCCACAAGGCAAAGATATAAAATTAGCTGTTGTGTTAATAATCTTATACCTTTGAGTTGGCAGTGAATAGTCAGGTTACCATTTGGGGCACAAAGACTTGCTGATACAGAACAGTTATTGTCAATTTCAACCGTAAGTCTTAAATCTTGGTAAAGAATGGTGAATGCTTCTTTTTGTGTACTCTGTCTCCACCCTCTGGTGAAATCAGGACATGAGAGGAGAAATTAAACATTGGGAAAGTAAATGTCAATGGGAGGTTTCTAATCTACACATCACTTACTGAAGAGGATTGAAATAAAACAGCTAAAAATGGATATGTTTTAGAAAAGGCACCATGTTGTATTTCTTCATACTCACTAATTTCACTTTAACCTGTGTTGCATGTAAGTGCTGGTCAGATGAAGCATGTTAATCCATATAAAATGTATACACTAATTGTTGTCAGGTCACTCAGCAACAGTATCAGGTTTCTGCAGTAGAGACCATCAATTTTATGTCATAATATTTGTAAAGTACTTTACCTTGTTCTCTGATGTAAACATGCAACTTCAGAATGCTACTTTACACACCCATTATAGTAACCCTAAAATGACCCATTTCCGTAGCCAAAGACCGTTCAAACTCCAGCAACTTCCTGGATCTCCAACTTGAAGTGGTAACGTGTGGAGGGGTAGTGATCAAAAGAATGGTTTGCATCAAATTGGTCTGTTTTGTCACAGTCTGTCTTTTGTACTTTTTTAGTGGTCATCTCAGTCTGAGATTTGCTGTTATGAATGAGGAAGCATTCAGTTCAGTGAGCTCAAATGTATTTAGCAGTAGTTTTTTGTCAGAAACTGTTGTCTTGTTCTGTACAAAATACGTTTTTACTATCAAAACGCTAAAAAACAAAATGAAAGGGGAATTCCAGCAATTTTTCACATAGATCTGTTTATTAAAGGACCCATGAGTAAGAACTTCTCCCATCTAGTGTTTAGGGATTATATTGCAACCTAACAGAACTATGGTAGCCGCCGCACATCAAAAACATAACACCCAATTCACACCAAAGATCCGCGTCGAGCTATTTAGCTAACGCTAGCACAGTAAACTGAAAGTAAATGGGAAATAACATTCATTCAGCAACTTTGTGGTATGCTAGTTCTAGCAAAACTATGGTAGGTTAGTTTCAACTGTCTCTGGGTCTAGAGCCTTTGAACAGGTGGCTGTGCACAAGAGCTTTGCTGAGACAGTGACAGATCTACTGGTCCTGATCCTAATCTACTGGTCCAGATCCAACCTCTAGCTAAACATGTTACAGATTATACTTACCTACCTAGGCCTTAGAATCAAGTACAATGGAAAATGTAACATGGCAGTGAATGAACTAAGAGACAAGGCATGCAGGGCTCTATATGCCATAAAAAGACAAGTTCCTTTTGAAATTCCAATCCAAATTTGGCTTAAAATATTCTCATCAGTGATAGAACCAATTGCCCTTTATGGCAGTGAAGTGTGGGGCCCACATACAAATCAGGAATTGGATAAATGGGAAAAACATCCAATTGAGACCCTGCACGTTGAGTTCTGCAAAACCATCCTAAAAGTCCATCAGCAACAAACAACGTGTGCAGGGCAGAATTAGGCCGATATCCTCTTCTAAATAAAATTCAAAAAAGGGCAATCAAATTCTGGAAACACTTCAAATTTAGTGACCCACACTCTTTCCATTACAAAGCCTTGCAATACCAAGAGTTGAGCAAAGACAAGACCTCTCCTACCAACCTGGTCCACAGCCAACCTTTTCTACTAACACATACTAACACCCCAGGCGTGCAAGACCAGGTCCAAATTACCCAACATACTCCACCAAAGTAAATTTCCTCATATTTAAAGGATAATTATTATCAACATTGGCAATCAAAAACCAAATCACAAAGCAAAATGCAATGCTATTTGGCCCTAAACAGAGTATACACTTGCAAATTACCTGACTAAAATTAAAGAAACCCATTTGAGAAACATTTTGATGAAATACAGACTCAGCAACCACCGCTTAGCTATAGAAACTGGCAGACACAAGAAAACCTGGTTGAGGAACGCTTTTGTAAGCAGTGCAATGGCAATGTTGTTGAAACTGAACTCCATTTCTTAACAGAATGCAAAACATTTCAAGCAATCCGTGAAATCTACTAAAATTTGAAGAAAAATATCCTAATTTTATGACTCTACCAATCCAAAGCAAATTACCTTTTATTTTGGGTGAAGACAAATCCAGCTGTATCATAGCTGCCCAGTACATCCTTGCCTGTCACCAACTGAGGGACAGTGAGTGACTTACATTGAACCTACATTTGTACATATCCCCACACAGAAACACACGCACACACACACTGATATATCTCTAGCCACACACACACACGCACCCTCACTATCCTCTGTTTAAAAATGAAATGACATTACGATAATTTATACTATAGGCTACCTATATAAATGTCTGTTTAGGCACATAATTCACTGATACATTTCCTTGTCTGTTGTTATGTCCATGTTTATACCTGTATGTTCAATGTATGTAATAATTGCTTTGGCAATACAAATGTCTAACTATTTGTCATGCCAATAAAGCACTTTTTATCTGTCAATTGAATTGACAGATCACGAACAAAGTTATTTTTTCTCTATTTGAAAATAAAATGCCAATGTCGGAATGTTAGGAAGACATGTAGCTTGTAGAAAATGGGTTCATAACCTACATCGCTGAATGTCGGGAAATTCATCCGATGAATCCAAGAGTTTTTCTTTGCATGCCAAAGACGGCGCTGTATTTCACAAATGTCTCTAGCCGGTCACCGTTATTTTAAAATGGCACACGTAGATGGAGCGTTTATAAACGCTATGGATATGTAAATGGCGATTTCTAAGCCCATAGGTATGCTTCAAATTGGTGGTGGTGGTTATTAAACATGAATGAGGCCATATTTATGAATGGGAAATGTTAATATAGCTAACAAACAACTGAAAACGTTCCACACTGTCCCTTTAAGAACACCAAGTACTGTCAGTATGAAAAAAATAATACATAGATTACTTTATTCATCCCCAAAGGGAAGTTATGGTGTAATTAATACAGTATATCACACATACATACAAAAGTTAAACAAATAAATACAATTGGATATAGTCTCTGTTAAAGAGGTTGTAAACTGAATTGTCTCTCAGCATAAGATGTTTCGTTCACGGCACAAAGGGGAGTTGTGGCAGTGGGCAGTAATGATTTTCTATAACGGTCCTTGTTACAACGAAGTTGAAGCAACCTCTAGCTGAAAACACCCTGTTGTCAGACCAGTAGTTAGTTCAGTGGATGTGAGGTGTTGTCCATAATGTTAACAAGCTTTTGCAACATCCTTCTCTCAACAACTAACTCTAGAGGTTCAAGTCTACTTCCGGTGACCGTGATTTGTTCAAGTAAGAGTTGTTCCTGGACCAACATTCTAAAGACTGTCCTGGACCAACAACTCTTTAACCAATCACAGCCTTGTGATGTCATCAATGTGAGCCTTCTGCTTCTCCCATTGCCATTTTGAAATTTCCCTCCAGAAACAACCAGTGGGTCACCATAACTTGTATCTCAATATGGGTAGGTCCTTGCATATTTGTGTGTAAAATAGTTTTAGCTGACTTGGTTCTATGTTTCTCTAATGTTAGCAGCTAGGCTAGGGACCATACATTTACTGTAATACATTAGCTTCCTAATAGGTAATTCAGTGGCTATACATCTTTTAAACTTATTTTGAAGGGATACAGTAGTTGAAGTAGCTTTGAAGCTCATTTAGCAATCTTGGTGCCGCTGTTATTCTTAGAAATGTTAAAGGCTAGGCTAAGGAACATACATTTATGCTACCAAATTAGCTTGCTAATAGGTAGGTGCAGCATGCAACTACTGTATGTGAAGTGCCAAGCCAGTGTAATGTTAGTTCACTGGCTAAGGAGCACACTTTTGGACTACTAATGTAGCTTGGTAATAGGCTAAAGCAGTCGCTTTTGTTTGTACATGGTCCTGGAGTGATGTTGCCATGTTGGTCCAGGACCGCTATTAGAATGTTGTTCCAGGACCCACATTGTTATGTTTGTCCAGGACCATCATTACAATGTTTGTCCAGAACAGTCTTTACAATGTTGATCCAGGACCCTCATTGTCATGTTTGTCCAGGACCGTCAATGTTAATCCTGGACCAACATTGTAAAGACGGTCCTGGACCAACATGGTGATGTCACTCCTGGAAAATGTACAACAAACAATAGTGACTGCTTAGTCTATTACTAAGAAGAGACCCAATAGTTGAAATAGCTTTGAAGCTCATTTAGCAATCTTGTTGCCATGGTAATTCATGCTAATGTTAGCTGCTAGGCTAAGATACAAAAAATAGCTTGCTAATAGCAATACAAATCTGTCAGTTGTTGTTAGACTGTTTTTTTTTTTTTTTTCTTGCTACATTTCTGAGAAACTTGCCATGTTTAAACCTTTATACAATAAGCTGCCTGCTTTGTTTATTCCAGGTCCATCATTGGGAAGTTGACCCAGGTCCATCACAAGGAAGTTGGTCCAGGTCCATCACAGTGAAGCTGGTCCAGGTCCATCATTAGGAAGTTGACCCAGGTCCATCACAGTGAAGCTGGTCTAGGTCCTATTACAAAGCTACATTAGTAGTCCAAAAGTGTGCACCTTTAGCCTAGAAATCTAGATGCGCCCCTAGCGGCAGCCAATTACATTTGCTGCCAGGGCTAGTCTAGCAACTCTCGGTTGGCTTGTGAGCTCCAGAAATCGAAACTCAATCAGGCCAATGAAATCGTGTATAGAGTCGTTAGGTGGGCTTAACATAATGATTGATGACAGAGTTGCAACGGGTTGGCTTGAATTCCCTGCTACTTGAAAACAAATAAGATGGATGTTGCTGTTGGCGAACAGTGTGACACGAGTTAAGCTTTTATTATGTTGGCAAACGTTTGAACTAGCCAACTAGCTCCGCTGGTGGGAAACGCATGGGACTCATAGCGCTGCCGCTGTCCTATTGTGTGCAGAGGGAATTTGAAAGACAACTGATTATCCCGCCCCTCGGACTGAGCACTGCGAACGGTGAGTGCCCAGACCCTACATTTTAATGGCTACCAGGGCGCCTCTTCTCTCCACCATCTCCCCCCTTTGAAACCTTGGATTCCCCTCCTGAGGGAAAAAAAGTTGTTTTTCAGTATGACGTTCATTATCAGCAGCTTGACAATCAAAATGGTTAAAAACAGGCATATACACACAGTCGGCCCATTTACATGCACAGCTTAGTACATTAAACCAAAAACTCCCTTTGGTTCCACTCACTGTGGCCACGGCAGTAGGGGGTTCATCCTCATCCTCCCACAGACGTTTGGCAACACGGATTCTCTTTCCCACAATGACAATTTGTTTTTTCGGTTTCGAACCGCACTTGCTGCCTTGCTCCCCAGTTAGATATCTTAAAAGGCAGCAACTTTACCTGTTTCGAACACACCCATTGTCTTCGGAATCTTTCTTCGAATGTTTTCGCTCCAAAGTAGTCATGTCTATTGCAGATAAATATCAGTCACCATTGCGATTAACACTCTGAAGGAACTGCCTGGTCTACCTTCTTTTTTCCTCTGTTGGAAGCCATGATGGAAGTTTGAGAGTTCAGCTGGGAGAGAATCGTGAAAAGAAAATTATTCCCGAGTCACGTGATCAACTGGACAGAGATGGCGGCTTAAGATCTAGCTCCTAGCCCAACTTTGCCAAATAGTTGTTTTGTGTAGTTTTTATTTCGATATTGCACCACTGTGCGCTTATTAAAGACAGTTAAGACCTAATGGCGAGCAAAAACAAAGGTCAGCGACACGATACCGATGCCATTGCAGAGGCTTTATTGGAGAAACTTGAGCCACGTCTTTCCCAGATCCAACAGGTTGGGATTGACAACGACGGAAAGCTAACAGCTATCCATGCACAGCTAGTATCGCTAACGGCAAGCCTTGGCTCTATCATGTCTGATGTGGATAATCTTAAAACTTCAGTGGAAAGCAACTCAACTACACTTGATACTCATAGCAGCGCTCTTCAAGAACTGGATCTGAAACTAGCTGACATGGAGGACAGGAATCGAAGATGCAATATCCGAATCATTGGGTTGAAAGAGGGACTGGAGGGCTCTAATGCTATCCAGTATCTCTCGCGCTCGCTGCCCGTATGGTTCCCAAAACTAGTAGATGTTCAGGTAGAGATTATGAGAGCCCACCGAATTTACATGGATGGCTCAAGGAAGAAAGACACCACTTTCGTGACGTTGATTTTTACGCATTTCGCTACACTACCAGGCAGGCGATTCTACAGGCTGCGCGGAAAACTCCTCTTTCTATCGAGGGGCCTTGAGTCCGCTTCTCTCCGGATTACAGCAACTACACGGTCAGGCGGGTCAAGCCTTCCACCAAGCTATGGATTCAGCGACATAAGGGTCTGGATTTTTTCCTGCTCTACCCAGCAACTCTGAAGATTAAGGAGGGCTCCAGTATAGAGCATTCACCTCCGCTAAGGATGCTGAAGACTACGTGAACCATGCTGCTTCCCATCCAGCCTCAGCGATGCCCGACGTTTCGGAATCTACCACAGTAAGTGCAATGGAAGAAGAGGATTAAAACCAACTAGCCTACCTGATGTGCATGGACTCCTGGTATCTCGGTTTATTTTAATCTCTCAATGTATCATCTCTTGCATTGTTATGTGCTATGCTTGCAGTAGGTTAACTGAGATGCCGAATGCTGTAACTCTATGGTCGAATTCGTTTGATATTGCTCTCCGTTAATCAGGTCCATTTAGGTCTCTTTTTTATGTGCCTGTGGGTTTTGTGGATTTTGTTTTTGACACATTTATGATAAGAGTGGCCTATGTTTATCTAAAGCTAAGGTAGAATGAAACTACTGTTGTAGCCATATATAGTTCTGGGCTGGTGTTCCTTTTTGCTGCCCCATATCCAATCTTGATCACAGACCGATTTTGAGTGCTAGCCTTTTGGCTTTATGTGTTCCCCTGTTTTCTCGTTTCTCCCTCTGTATCACTGTCTCGTCTGTTTGTGGGTTTTTGTGTGTGTGTTTGACGTGTTTTGTGTGTGGAGGGACTTAATCTTGGATGCACTACTGTCAGGACTTGAAATTAAGGCCAATGGCAATACGCCTCTTCATGTTTACTTTAATTTAGTACGCTACGTTTTTGATAATGGGTGAACTTTCATTTTTAGTTTGGAACTGTGGTGGACTAAATGCTCCTCATAAACGAGCCAGCACTCTGGGCTTACTGAAAAGTAGGAACATTGACGTTGCATTATTACAAGAGACACATCTGCTGCAGGCTGATAATAGCCGTCTGGCTAATAAGTTTTATCATACAATTGCATCTTCCTCAGCGAGCACGAAAACAAAAGGAGTAGCCATTGTTGTCAAACGGAATCTCCCAATTAAAGTACTATCTTCTTGGTCAGATGATTCAGGCAGGATTGTTATCTCCACAATAGAATTTAGTACTAGGAAGGTTGCTCTGGTCTCAGCTTATGCGCCAAATAACTTTGATTGCAATTTTTACAGTATTCTCACCAACCGAATGCTGGAGTTAACAGACTGTTCTTTTGTTGTTGGTGCAGACTTCAATGCTGTATGGGACCCGAATTCTGATCGGTCTAGTGCTAGGGCTACAGGGGAGCAGGCACAGGCCACTAGTGCTCTAAAGTCATGGGCCAGCAGTTTGGGGCTTATAGACATTTGGCGTGCAGTCAATCCCACCTGCAGGGACTTATCTTTCTTCTCAGGTAGACATAAGTCTTTCTCTAGAATTGATTTTCTTTTTGCATCTCCTCAATTATTTCAATCCATTGAGAAGGCAATGCTACTTCCAATAGCATTGTCTGACCATAAAGGTGTTCTTTGCTCCACCACCCTCTACAGACTGTCTCAACGTGCTGTTAGATGGCGTTTCAATACTTCCCTGTTGAATCTTATATTGCTCAGTTCATTTCAGAATTCCAGATTTTTGCAGAACTTAATGTTGGCTCTGTAGCAGACCCCAGGATACTCTGGGATGCTATAAAAGGTTTTATTAGGAGCAATGCTATACTGTTTGGTTCCAATAAACGCAAAGCTAGGTCACTTCGACTTCATAATCTTGAAGCTGAATTCACCAGGTTAGACTCTCTGTTGCAGACAAATTTCACTGATCAAATAGCTTTGAAACGATCATTAGTCAAGAAAGAAATAGCCAACGTTATGAGACAGGAATCTGAATTTTTAATCCATAGGACGAGACAGCGTTATTATTTCCACGGCGCTAGGCCTAGTCACTTACTAGCTATGAGAATCAGGTCTAGTGATAATTTTGCAGATATACCTGCCATTAAATCTAAGGATGGTATTATTAGAACGGATCCCGTGGAGATAAATAAAACATTTCAGGCCTTTTGTTCAGATTTATATACATCAGAGGTTTCTTTGGACAAAACCTATTGTTACAATTGGTTAAATCAGCTGGACTTGCCTCATTTAACAATAGAGGAATCAGCTGACTTGGACAAAGCTATTACTATAGAAGAGCTAAGTGCAGCAGTACACAGTATGCAAAGGGCTAAATCACCAGGTTTTGATGGGATACCCCCTGAGCTTTATACAACATTCTGGGAACAGCTTGGTCCCTTCCTCCTCGACATGATCAACTTCTCTATTGAGAAGGGCGAGTTTTCAAGGGATGTAAACACAGCTTTGATATCCTTACTCTTGAAAAGAGATAAAGATCCATCTGAGTGCTCTAACTACAGACCTCTGAGCCTGTTAAACTCAGACTTGAAAATCTTTGCGAAGCTCCTAGCCCGCCGCCTGGAGTCCTATATGCCAAAATTAGTCAGACCTGACCAAACAGGATTTATTAAAACGCGAATGGCTGCAGATAATGTCAGACGCCTTCTGCACATTATTGATGCTGCAGAGGGCAGCATGATACCAAGGTCACTGCTTTCACTGGACGCAATGAAAGCTTTCGACAGACTAGAGTGGCCATTCTTGTGGTCAGTCTTGGAGGTGATGGGCTTTAGTAATACTTTCATTGGAATGATTAAAGTTATGTATTCTAATCCAACGGCCCGAGTCTTAACCGGACGCACCTTTTCCTCTTTATTTCTAGTGTCTAGATCTTCACGTCAAGGCTGTCCCCTGAGTCCTGCGTTATTTGTCCTCTCCCTAGAGCCCCTGGCTCAAGCCATCCGTCAGTCTAGTATGGTGTCGCCAATATGTATTCGTAACACACAGCATCACCTCTCACTGTTTGCAGATGATGTTATGGTATTTTTAGAAAACCCTTCTCAGTCTATTCCTCACCTTTTGTCCATCTGTGAAGAGTATGGTAGCTTGTCAGGGTTTAGAATTAACTGGTCAAAATCTGCCCTACTGCATTTGACTGACTCCGCTAGCAATTTAAGCATCAATGTTAACATCCCCATTGTTAAACAATTTAAATATCTAGGTATTGAAGTTTTCCCCTCCTTAAATAAGATTGTTAAACATAATTATTCAGTTGCTCAGTGCAATGTTTTTGAAAGATATGGAAAAATGGATGTCTCTCCCCATGTCTATTCAAGCTCGTATTTCTGTGGTTAAATTTAATGTTTTTTGCCAGGATTAATTTTGTGAGCTCCATGCTACCTCTTTCTCCTCCGTATGGTTATTGGCATAAACTGCAATCAGCAATATCTAAATTTATTTGGAAAGGCAAAAGGCCGCGAATTAAGATGTCCACTTTACAGAGGAGGAAGGAGGATGGTGGCCTTTCAGTTCCCAACTTAAAATTTTATTTTTGGTCCTTTTGTGTTAAGACCTCTCCTTTTCTGGTTTGATCCAAACGCCTCTGTTTCCTGGCGTACTTTAGAAAGTGCTATGACCGCACCTTGGTCTTTACATGATGTTCTCTTTGCCAACATTTCTGCTAAACAATGTCAGCTACGGTTTGGCCCCATTATCTCTCATCTCATCAAAGTTTGGAGATTGGTCGAAACATATCGCCATATTTCATGTAACTGGCACACACTTTCTCCATTATTTAATAATAAAGCACTTTTGATTGGTGGCAGACCTATAGCGGCTCTACAGTGGGAACAGAGGGGGGTGCATTATCTAAAAGACATATTTACTGAGGCTGGCTTGTTACCGTTCTCTGATTTGCAAAACACATTCAGTCTGCCACGTTCCTCTTTTTTCTTCTACCTTCAATTAAGATCAGCACTTAAAGCATATGGTGTTCCCTGGCAAGAATCTCTGCCCACCCATCCAATCAGACAATTATTTTCTGTACAGTCAAAAACCAAGGGTATGGTGTCTAGGCTTTATCAGTTTCTGGTGATACCTCACCGCTTTGGCCTCCCTGTAGAGAGGATTTGGGAACGTGATTGCCCAGATCTGGTTGACGAAATTGATTGGCATGACGTATGGTCTAACATCACAGAAGTCTCACGCAATCCAGACCACCAGCAGATCCATTACAATTTCGTTTATAGGACTTACCTTACCCCTGTGAAAATGCATCACATGAAAATAATCAATAGTCCTTTATGTACTTTCTGCCCATTAAAAGCGCAAGGTACATATCTCCATATGATCTGGGATTGCTCTCCTGTCCATCAGTTTTGGAACAACATTGCATCCAATCTATCTACCTTGATTAATAACACTGTACCTGTGACTATTAGTGTTTTGATTCTGAACGACCTGTCAGCCTTGAACGTCTCCAAAGTGCTGAAGCGTGCTGTATATTCTGGACTTACAGCTGCTAAGAAAATGGTTGCAACTCGCTGGAAATCACCTTATGATCTGTCTGTACGGACATGGACTCCACATTTCTTGGATGTCGTCTATATGGAGCTCTCTATAGCGCGAATCAATGGAGCGTCAGAAAAGACACAAGACACTTGGCAAAATATTGCAGAATCTTTAAAACGGCTGCTGTAGGCCTATGCTAATCCTTTCTGCTTTGGTTTGTGCATATCTGATATGTGTAATATTTGTCCCTCTATAAGTGTATAAGTGTTTTTTCTTTCCTTTTTTTGTTTTGTCTGTGTGTTTGTGCTTGTCCATCGTTGTGTGCTTGTTTATGTTTTTGATATTGTGGTGTTTTTATGTCTCCCTCATTCCCGTCTTTCTTCTCTGTGTTTTTTGTCCTGGGACTCGTTCCTATGTCTTGGGCATAATGTGTGTAATTAGAAATTATAATATGACAGTATGATGGTGTTTTTATAACCCTGTGTGACATTACCTAATAAAAAACATTTGATCACAAAAAAAAAAGAAAATTATTCCCTCGGAAGAAACCATTAAATGTCATCCCTCTGAATAATAACCGGTATACATTTTATTTAAATATATATGGTGGAGCCTGTCACTTTCCCTGATTATTTGTTCAATCTAAGGCCTACGATGATCCATCACTAGGAGGATTTTGGATAAGAAAGGGGCCACGGCAGTAGGGGGGTCATCCTCATCCTCCCACAGACGTTTGGCAACACGGATTCTCTTTCCCACACTGACATTGTCTTCGGAATCTTTCTTCGAATGTTTGTCAAACTTTTTTTGCTTCAAAGTAGTCATGTCTATTGCAGAGAAATATCAGTCACCATTGCCATTAACACACTGAAGGAACTTCCTGGTCTACCTTCTTTTTTCCTCTGTTGGAAGCCATGATGGAAGTTTGAGAGTTCAGCTGGGAGAGAATCGTGAAAATGATTCCCTCGGACGAAGCCATTAAATATCATCCCTCTGAATAATAACCGGTATACACTTTAAATATATATGGTGGAGCCTTTCACTTTCCCTGATTATGTGTTCAATATAAGGCCTATGATGATCTGTCACTAGGAGGATTTTGGATAAGAAAGGGCTGCTAACTAGCCATTGTTGCTAGCTAGAAATGCTAGCCAGCTAGCTAGAGGCTTAAAGAAGCCCTATCTGGTCTGGTTATTCCTTCGCTGTTTCTGGGGTTTTTTTGTGCTGGATTTGGGCTTACAGTTTCCACGACATAGCTCCCCCTGCAGCTTCGGTAGCAAGTGACTGCTACGCTAAACCCCACTAGCTAGCGAGCTAGCCATCAAGAAACCAAGCTAAACACATTCAGGGCTCACAATAAAACGGTCGAGCAAACACATTGTTCAAGAGACTATCAAACCACATTCCATTTTTAATAAAGCAATATTATATTCTGACATACATACTGGTAAATGTGTAAATCATTGAAAATAATATTGTAGAGGTAAATGTAGTAGTATAGTAGTAATACATATTGTAAATGAAGATACAATAGTATGGATAAGTACTGTAAAGTCATATACAGTAATAAGGTACTACTGTAAATGATGATACAGTAGTAAATAAGTACTGTAAATGAAAAAACACTAATAGGATAACTACTATAAAGTATACAGTAAAGGTACTGTATGTACTACAGTAAATTACTGGCATCCTGCTGCCAGTAAGTATGTAATCTACAAACCCCTTGAGCAAACAGGTGGACAGTCAGAGATTTCAAACAAACGAGGCAACATGTCACAATGCATAACCACTGTTTTCCCTGATGAAAGTGAAACCGGGGTTTTTTCCACAAATCCACTTTGGCCAGAGTTTTCAGTGATAAAACCACCATTTTCAAAGGTTTTAACATCACGCGATGCGCCAGAGGGCACCAAGTGCCTGGGGGGCACCAAAAATCTGGGTCGTGAAAAGTCCCCACAATAGGCTACCAGTATAAATAACAAATAATATATGTCTAAAGCATGTTAATATGCATAAGCAATACAAAAGTAATATAGGCCTAGACCAAATTAGTCGAAAAAGGTGAATCTCCTGTGCGGCCCTCTCTCCAGTCTCCCTCTGGTATAAGTATATATACTTTTTTGATCCCGTGAGGGAAATTTGGTCTCTACATTTAACCCAATCGGTGAATTAGTGAAACACAAACAGCACACAGTGAACACACAGTGAGGTGAAGCACACACTAATCCTGGTGCAGTGAGGGGTTAGGTGCCTTGCTCAAGGGCACTTCAGCCACGGCTGCCCTCTAGTGGTGCCCCCTTCCCCCACCTCCCAGTGGTCTGTTTGATTATGCCTCAATCCCAAATTTGGCAGACATGGCCTCGAAAAGGCACTAAGAGTCGGGGGCAGAAAAAAGGATAAAGAAGAGACAGCGGGATAGTTTTGTAGCCCTTGCGTGTATGCATGTCTATGCTTATGCCAGGCAATACTACCGTCAATAAACTTTGTAACGTAAGCTCCTACTAGCCATGTTCATGTTCAAGTGTTACCTTGCTAATAATTGATGCTGGCTAGCTATATAGTTATTTTACGTTGTGGATTATGGGTTATTGAATGCAATTCAACACTCCGCTGTTTTCTGTTAACGTTAGCAATCGGTGCATAAGACTAGCAATCCTTCCCCAGGTTGCTAGCTAGCAATGCTATTTCTGATTATGCTTAAACTGGGCTTGCCATTTCTTTTAGCCATCAGAGATATAGTCAGGTAACGTTAGCCTATTAGCCTAGTTTGCTTTGCATTTCAGGGGGCTTTTTTGGTGTTTGTTATCAATTATGATGATGATCTAGATTATGATTAGGGACCGTTCGTTATTTATAAACGGGATCACCGGAGGGATTTTCAGTGCTTCGATCAAAAATTGCATGACCCTCCCCTGCCTGCTATATAATTTTCAACGACCCTCCAGCAGCATTTTCAAAAATGACATGACCCTCCCCGGCCAATTGTCGATGTCTTCCGCCCACGCTCTTACGCACTATGAAAACTCATCAACATATGCTACCGCCCTAAAACCAACCTATGCTTTCTGATCTTACACATCACACTTCACCAAGATAGTGGCCATTTCAGTAGATTTACTCACTAACATTGTTGTGGAAACACAATAAGCATGGAAACTAAATGCACACTTCCTGCAACTGCATTAGCCTACTTGAAAAGTTACTCCTCTAGTAGGCCTAAGTATTCACATGAAATAAAACCATAAAGCATTGAGACCATTCAACAAAGCACACTGGGTAATAACAAATTCAACACATGCACTTGTTGCTATGGACTCGTCTCTAGGCTTCCAGTCATTGTAAAGCTGCCAAAGCTGAACATTATCCAAAGCTCAATTTCTCAGACGAGCGTCAATTTGGGAGCTTGCTACACTCCTTCCTTCTCAAATGACCTGAAAAGGCCGTTTGCACAATTTCACAAATAATCACAGGGAAAAATACCTAACATTACCAACTTTGTCCGGGTTTATCATTTTAACGTTTTCCCGCTGTCTTGCCGTTTTAATATTTTCCCGTAGAATATCCCATATTACTGTAATACTCTCATAACATTAGTCCTGCATTCTGGCCTGTCTCTGTGTTGTCCTATTGTTACCCCTTGCCCTTCCAGTGAAACAGATGTATTAAAATCATCGTTTTGCTTGCTTGAATGCGAACTCAGAGTGATGTTAACCTAGGGCCTATTTAAGTTAACAACGTGGTTGTCGTGGAGAGCACGATTCATTAGCGCCAGTAGTTCGGGCCGTAGGCTATGCCTACGTAAGCGCCTCTGCCAGGCTACTCAGCTAGACAAAAGAATTCCCCTGTATATTCACTCCAAGTTGGCCTACCATAACTTACCAACTACACTGTAGACCATAAACTGGCTATTTATATGACCAAATGTATTTGTTCAACTTTATGAAGCAGAATTACGCACTGCTACTTGGAACGTAACACATTTTTGTTGGCAGGAGAGAGAATGACAGCTTAACAAATTGCACTTGTTGCTGGTTACCAATAAATACTATATATTTTTTTTGCAAACAACAAAAACAGAAAGGATGTAGACAGCAAAGCTAGAGATGGGCAGGAACAAGGTCAATTGGTAGAAATGCTTGTCAAAACGTTAGGAGCTGGATGTGTGGATGAATGAAGCACAAGTCTGCAACTGAACGTCATATGATTTTTCCAAATTAGACAGCTTTAGATAAGTTTAGTTGTTATTCTATGCGGTCATTTCCAAGAGGTTCATAGGCCAAGGGTGACATCTGTTGGTGAAACTGTAATTAGAAAAAAAAACAAGCTAAGAAGAAATTCTGAATGGTTGTTATTCCTTTTGTGGTGGTGGTGGTTGGTTGGTGGGTGTGTGTGTGTGGGGGGGGGGCACCACCAAGCATTTGTGCTTAGGGCACCCAAATGGATAGCGCCGGCCCTGATCTGTCTGGCTTCTAGCCACAGAGTTTTTGTTGCAAAAAAAAATCAACCGAAGCCTGCTCAGATGACGTGATCGACGAGGCACTGTTGCTCATTTGTCCATCATCACCAAGTCCAATTTAATTGGTCCGAACTGGTCCAGCATACAGTGCAACCGGAAAGTTTTCAGACTCTTTCAAGTTTTCCACATTTTGTTATGTTTCAGACACATCTTAAAATGGATTCAATTCATTTTTTTCTCATTAATCTACACACAATAATCCAACATTCCACAAAAACATTGTACATTTATAAAAACTAGAAAATGTAATTACCAGGAAATTGCCAGTGCATGAAAATGCAAAACATACTGTATTAACATAAAATGCAAAAAAACTTTTATTTGGAAACAGTTGTGGGCAGAGGAAACAGTTGGCAGGAGTCATAGTTGATAACAACTGACAGTTGAAATGGCTGAACAGTTAGTTGAGTAGTTTAAATAGTTACATTATTTTATAGTGAATTATTGTAATGAGGACATTTATTTTGAAACAGTTGTGGGCAGAGGAAATAGTTGAACAGGATCTGTAGTCTTAAGAGAGCCAGATTGCTTAAAGCCTGAGACAGAGTATATAGTTTAAAAGTTAAATGTAGATAGTGTAATGGATGTTGATAGACAGAAAGTTGAATGGATGTTGATAGGCAGATTATTAAATGAATGTTGATGGGATAATTTAATGGGTGGATGAGTGAATGGTTTGAAGAGGATGAATGGATAGAAAGTTGGATGGAATGTCCCTTATATCCTTGTAGAATGGAGATACACAGAGAGAGTTGGTCTAGTTGAGCAGAAAGCAGTTGATACAGGTGCAATCAGTTTAACTACCTTTTTGATGGGGCCTAGTTGAGCAGCTTGAAGTTCATACAGGTGCAAATCAAGTTAATTAGCCATTGTGATGTCACAGTGCCAATGCAAAGTGTCTATGGGGGAAAAAATCAGCTTGTTTTTGTATTAATATCTCAAAAAGTATAAAGTTTACACAAGTGAAAAATACATTCCTCAAGTGTCCTTTTTAAGACCTACGCTACAAAGTTTGAACAAAGTTTCTACGTTAAACGGTTGAAGCTGAATTAAACGCAGAACTTTGGGTGGTAAGAAGAAGAAGAGGAAGACTTGGGAGAACAGAACATGTTCATGCGCTGGAACTAAAAGACTCTTTGTTATGACTCGTGCAATTGAGCTCTGGTGCATCCTACTTCTATCAGTGGTCCAGTGTGGTAGGAGAGGCACACATCTCTTTATATAAGGTCTCGCAGATGATGGTGTATGTCAGAGTGAAAACCAAGCCACAAGGTCGAGAGAATTGTTTGTAGACCTGGGAGACGGGGTTGTGTGAAGACACAGATCTGGGAAAAGGGTACAAGAACATTTCTGCAGCATTGAAAGTGCCCTAGCCTCCATCATTCTCAAATGGAAAAGTTTGGAACAACCAACAGTCTTCCTAGATCTGGACGTTCAGCCAAACTGAGTAATCCGGGATGAAGGACCTTGGTCAGTCAGGTAACCAATGACCCAGTGGTCACTATGAATGAGATCGAGAGTTCCTTTGAGAAGATGAGAGGAGTGTAAAGAAGGACAACCATCAGTGCAGCACTCCACCAATCAGGCCTTTACGGTAGAGTGGCCAGATGGAAGCCATTTTTTTCCAGGAGTTTCCCAAAAAGCACCTGAACAACTCTCAGGCCATGATAAGTAAAATCATCTGGTCTGATGAAACGAAGACTGAATTATTTGGCCACCATTCCCAATGCCGTGTGTGGAAGAAACCAGGAACTGAGCTGCACTGATGTTAGTCCTTCTTTACGCTTCTCTCATCTTCTCAAAGGAATTCTGGATCTCATTCATAGTGACCATTGGGTTACCATGAATCCGATTTTCCGATTTCTAAGGGGTGTAACCAGCAGTGAAAATAAAACTTAATTTGGTAGGCCTACAGTACATTAAACTCTTACCAAATCTTTTCCGAAGTACAGCAAATCCATCTTTGCTAATAAAGGTTTTAAATGCAGTTGTTTACTCAATTCCAAAGAGTTGTTCCAAAAAGATTTGGTAAGACTGACAGCATCAAGGCATCCATCGGTAGTGTTCAACACACTGCTGACCGTACTCCGCTGTCTGTCATCACATAAAGCCCACCCCATTCTGGATAAGCAGTAGTGATTGGTTCCTGGGGTTTTGATGATGCAGAAATCAGCTTGAATGGGAGCGACACCAGACATACCAATGGACCAGATTTCAAATGGGCCCACAGATTTGTTTGGGTACACTCAGGCTAACATCACACCACAGTAAGGAAAACAATCCGTTATAAACAATGACCAGTATTCTGAAAATGATTCTCATATTGCAATAGTACACTCCACAATGGAGTGTTTGGCAACGAGTATTTCTGCTGCAATGGAATCAGGTGGACCAACTGACCCTTCAACATTGAAGGCATCTTGCACGCTACAGAACTGCTTATAAAATGTAACAAAGTGTCATTAATCTTATATAAAGATAAAATCAGCTGGTATTGTTTTCAGTATAAAGACACTTACCTAGCTTTCTTGTAAAATTGTCTCATATTAAAAAAGTTTTATCATGAAAACATGCAGATTTGTCTTCCAGTGCATTGAGCAAATTTGTCTTGATAAGAATCCTTAAAATAAGGCAAACTCTAAAAAAAAATTGTGTCGAAATGATGTAACGAGAGAACGCTTGGTAATTCTCCTTATACTAAAAACTATATATATAATATATTTTTTTTAAATATTATTATAAAGAAAGATTCATAACACTTTATTATTATTATTATTATTATTTTATTTTTTATTTTTTTGCAGTGTATCTCTCTTGCCAAAAGTACATAGGTCTCGTTGTTTACTAGAATATTAGCCTATGTATCTGCTGTGCTATTCAATATAGGCCTATATTTTCACTGTCTTCTATGGTTTATTGTGTGCATTTAAATGTAAAATACATCATTTGTCTGCATTAAAGACAACAAATTGACATATTTTTGATCAAATGCATCCGAGTGTTGGTTTGTGACTAAGGTCGTCTACCCTCTGAAAACATGGACTCGGAGTGTAACAGGCTGCAGGTTATGGCTAATAGAGAGAGAACGAGCAGCAATAAAGCTGACAGCACACTATAAATTAGAACTGGTCAGTAAGAGATGCGATGCGCTTGGACAATTTAGTGTCTAATGGTGGATTTACGGCCATTATAGTAGCAATACACCAATGTGCCACACGGGAGCGATAAGAGACTACTTTTTCAGACCGTCAAATTCAGACAGAAGTCTCGCATACAGAGACTCAAAAACATTTATGGGTCTCATGCAAACTCAAAAACATTTATGGGTCTCATGCAGCCAAACAATATGGTTAATTTGATCAATTTTATACAATCATTTAAAAGCTTATAACAAACTATGCGGTTGCGTAAAATGGAAACCGTCCCTGTCAAGCCGAATTAAAAGTTACTGCAAATGCATTTTGTCAGCAGAGTTTCCCCAAATTGCTCTAATGAAAACTGTCAACAACGTTTGACTCTTTGGCCCGATTCCCGTACGCTCGCAGTCTTGGGGGTGTTTGGTCGATGGCAACACTGGATACTCGTGGGTTGGAGGGGTAGAAAGGGGCTTTAGTTCCGCTTCCTCTGACCATCGCGCTCGGTACTGCTGCTGCTGGCTAACATCACATTGTGGGAGCTCAGAAGCTGTGCTTCAGCGCAGACAGTGAAAACGAGGCAGGCAGGCAGACAGACAGACACACATTCACACCATCGCTCCAAGGATAACAACGCGCATTTGTTATCCAGTTTTCACTCTTGTTTTCTCAAGACGCAGAGAAAGGAGACGCTAGGTGAGGAGAGGAAAAAGGCATTGCCCCCCAAGGAAAGGTTACCGATGAAGAAATGGCAGCAGAATCGACCCGGAGATTCACCAAGAACCTACTGAAGCCGGGGAGCGCAGCGGAGATCAGGCAAACGGCATCAAATGCTGTCAGACACTCGGCAATTGTGGTGAGTCGTTGAGAATAACAAACCTATACACCTATTCGGGATATAAAGAATTTGCCTCGTTTACCATGCAGCTTTGCTTTGTACAAATGCGATTATTTCTCATGGTTATGTCGGCTTCGTTTGTCCACCCATGCCATTGAGAATGGCACCAGTATGAACGATCATTGCCCGGCGAACTTGACGTTCATTTCTGTCATTCATTGATGACCGCAACATAAAACGCTACAGGCTGATTGATTTCTCCCTGTCACTTTATGTATATGGTATCCCTACTTCAGTTATGTCCTGGCGTGTTGTTTCATTGGTTTAAAGCGCTAATGTGAAACAATTGGTTGCAGAAAATACATCTGAGCAGAACTGCATTTGTGAATGGGTAGCCAGGGGGGTTTTACTCTGGAGGAGAATGGTCCATTGCGCCGAATAATCCATTTCGAAGTCTACACGGCTATTGCAGATGTATGTCATGTTGATGGCATATAAATAAATAAGTGAATTCATAGTACTACTACGCATCGGCGGGAAATAACCTTCAATGCCTTGAGGCAAGGATGCTGTGTGTGACGTGCGCAGACGACAGCGTGAGCGAGCCCGTCTAGGCGAAACAGACAGACTGAACTGGGTGGGGGGATATCACGGGGCTCTGTCGGAATTTCTCATCTTATTCCACACTGGATTGCATTCAAACTCGCCTTCTATCGTTCGCTGAAGTGTGTTGTGTTGTGCTGCCTGTGTGTGAAAATCAGCGGGAGTATCGCATGTGGATGCGATTACCGAGCAGAATCGCGGCGGGTCTCTGCCACCGACCACGGCACCGCATGACGCGTTTTGCCAATGCCGCACATTTAGCGCGCTACAGTATTTTGTCCCCCGCCCCCCTTCCATTAGTTTACGCTCAATGACGTAGGACTCAGCCACACACACACACACACACACAGGGGGAGCGTCGGGGCATGGACGCTCCCTGTAAGTGGATTACGCAGTGATGTGTACCCCTCTGAGTCTGTGCGGTAGCCTATGAACACTGCGCTCAAGGTGACCCGGGAGACTAAACAACACAATATACGTTATGTGTGCAAACGTGTCTTATCCATATTGTCTAATGCCATATGACCATTTGCCTTTTAACCCCATAATCTGCAACACTGCATGCATAGTTAAACCCACCATGTCAAACCCATGAGCCGACTTTCCTATGTAGGCTAGACTAGTATCTCAGCATAGATACACCGTAAAGAAGGTCACATGGCTTTATAATGGCTGCGATTCAAATTATTTATGCAGTACAAGGACAAAATAGAAAATAGACAAAATAGTACCACCGGTTGTCTCACTGTGCAGACAGTAGAATCTTGGCTATGAGAGGGAGGGAGAAGGCCGGTCATATGTACATTAAGGTCATAGCTATGATTATGACAGAGGTAGAGAGGGAGAGTCATTTCCTCCACAACATATATGCATATTGCAATGCAAACTGCATCTGCCATACAAGTGACCCATTTGTCATATCAATAAAGGATTTTGAATTTGAGAGAGAGAGGGGGCGAGAGAGGGGGCGAGAGAGAGGGCGAGAGAGAGAAAGAAAGGGCGAGAGAGAGAAAGAAAGGGCGAGAGAGAGAGAGCGCCTGTTGAAGAATAGGCTTTCCAGCCGCTCTTGACTCACAGCTAATTAGACAGTAATACAGGCTTATCTGCAGGGCTTTTCTATGCTTAGAGATGGGTTCCCCTTTGTGTGTGTGTGAGTGTGTGTGTGTGTCAGGGATACAGGCAGCTTAGTAGTCATCTACAGAGCTCTCTTCTTCTTTTTCTCTTCCTCTCTTTCTCTTCCAATTCCCTTCCTCTCTCTCTCCTTCACTCTGTTGCTCAGACTCTCCCTATCTTTCTCTCCATTTATTGGACAGGACTGTCAGTCAGTCATCTTCAAGGACTTTTTCAATGGTAAATAAGCTGAATGTGTCGGCCTCTCTCCCCATCTCTCCGCTTCTGTCATAAATTATCCATCTATCTGTCCCTCTGTCTCTCTATCTTTTGTTTCTCTCTTCTCTCTCACATCTCCCCTCTCTCTCTCTCTCTCCGTGCCTCTGTTATCAGACATGCTGTTGGCTCAGTGGAGGTCTATTCCTGGGCCAGTTATCGTGCCTGTGAAGGGGCTCTCTGACAGAAGTGTGTCACTAACCCCGTCTGCACACCCCCCAACGCCCACCCTCCCCCCAAGCACGACAAGGGAGACGAGGATCTTAGCCTGTCCCACCCTACAATGCCGTGTGTGTCTGGGGAGTGACCCCTGTCTGTCCTAGAGGGCCAGAGAGGAGGCCAGAGATGTGTGTGTGTGTGGGTGGGTGGGTTGTGTGTGTGTGTATGTGGGTGGGTTGTGTGTTTGTGTGTGTTGTTGTTGTTGTTGGGGAGGTTATAGCTCCTACTCACTGTCAAGTTGAAATGCTTTGTCAGACTAGCCAAATCACCAACTCTTCATATCACCAAAGAATTTGTGACCATACAAAGAATTACACGATTGTTTATAAATGTGTGATGGATGCTGTTGACATTTCAGAAACACTTTTGAGCAACATTCTTTCTCACCCAATGCAGTGTCTTTGCGATCGCATTCTTTCCAGAATACTGGGCCTGCAGCAGTACCAGGAAGCAGAGCAGCTTCTGCTGAATGTAAGAGCATGTCACGTGACGCCATGCTGTCCCTGTTTGTGGCAGCCATTGGCCCCCACAAGCCTGGTCTTTACATTAACCGCCATAACTGACTTAGACATGCTGAGGGAAGACCCTGTTGCCATGTAAGCTGGGCGATGTACAGTAAGGCCTCCGTGTGTGTGTGTGTGAGAGAGCGCTTGCGTGTTATGCCTGAATAACCCTTGTGTGTTTCCAGCGAGGATTATTGTAGGGAAAAGGTCACATTAACCATTGTGCACTATAAGCATCTTACGGCAAATCAGATCAATGACACTGCCTCTCGTATGTGTGTGTGTGTTTGTGTGCGTGTGTGTGGTGTACATGTTTATTTGCGTACGTGTGAGTGTGTTTTTGGTGTGTACTAGTGTTGTGTGTGTGTGTGTATGTGGGTCATTGTGTGTGTGTGTGTGTGTATGTGTGTGCAAAAGAGAGAGAGAACACATGAGTCATATTGAGACATATGTAGAGAGACATAATAGTAAGTGTCCTCAGGTTGGCTTTGTTGGCGGGTGGAACAGTGCAGCACAATCAAAGAAACTGTGAGAGCTGTTTCCAGATCAGTCAGAGAAACCCTGAGAGAAGCTGTTTCCAGATCAACCAGAGAAACCCTGAGAGAAGCTGTTACCAGATCAATCAGAGAAACCCTGAGAGAAGCTGTTTCCAGATCAGCCAGAGAATCCCTGTGGACCCGGCCGTTTCCAGATCAGCTCAAATGTACTGCAATTTGACAACTCAGCAGCAGCCAGCAGCACAGAGTCTGGGATAGATGCAGATGTGTGTGTGTGTGTGTGTGTGTGTCTGTGGGAGTGGGTGTGTGTGTCTGGGATAGATGAGACTCCTTCAAAATTGCGAACAAAGGCGAAAGGTCGTGAAAAACATCTCTTTGTTGAGTTTGCAACACTCAGACAAACAGTCTGAGGAGATTGGCAAACTGGCAATGCTGGAACAAGGGTTAACATTTCATTTAAACAATTTGGAACGTTTACAATAAAACATTACAATTTAAAAGTTCAAAGAAAATGTGTTGGCCTTCAACATTCACATCTGTTTGGCTCATTCAAATGCACTTCTGCTCTGTGTCTAGCATCAATAGCTTTTCTGAAACTTGATGCAGTTCACCTTGTAGTCTTTTTTTCTGAGTCCTGAACGCAGACTGAAAACACAGTTTGCTTCTCTGCATCTAAAAAAAAAGCATTCTTTGATTAAACGCTTTAAGGATCTTTACCAAACCGCCACAAGTCCCACTTTGATGAAGGATCTATCTCAGAACTCTGTTTGGCATGAAAGGTTCAGTCATCTGTTTTACTGTACTCCAGCTGAGCTCTTACAAGAACTGTTAGAGTTCTAAAGACTGTAGGAAGAACCCCTGTGTAAAATTAATGCAGTGTCTATACAGATACTTAATGCACGCTGTTCCTGGATGGATTATCTGTTTAATTCATCCCTCACCCTCTCTAATCTATGTGTTTGTTAGATCAGTGTTTGTTAACTGGTGGGTCTGGACCCAAAAGTGGGTCGCGGACCGTTTTGGGGTGCGTTCCCAAAACCATAGTTGCTAACTAAGTTAGCTAAGTTAGCAACTTTGATGGTTGCAATGCAATTTCCCATTGCCAACCAACTAAGTTAACAGGTTAGCAACTATGGTTTTGGGAAACGCACCCCTGTGTGGGTCGCAGAGATTGTGTTTAAAAAGAAAAGAAATTGCTCATTTAAATTGCTACCTTATCAGATCTAACATTGGACCTTTATTTGTTTGTCAGTCATTGCCATGGATATAGATAGACGATGTTTATGTGACAGGTCATGTTAGACATCATCTTAGCAGTAAACACAAGTAGGCTACTACACCTGAATATTTGAAGTAGGAATACATCACGGTGTTAGATGATTTTTCTCTGTTTGTGGGTATGTGCTGGCTCTCCCAATCTCTCATTCTCTCTTTTTGTCTGTGTGTGTGTGTGTGTGTGTGTGTGTCAGACCTCTCAGTCTGTGTGGTGGTGAGTGTTCTTGACAGGTTGGCATCCACATTCGGGCACAGCTAAAGGCAGACCTAGCCTGTGTGTGTGTGTGTGTGTGTGTGAGAGGGTGCCAAAAGCAGTATGCCCCTCTGCTGTACTGGGACCCAGGCGCAGTCAGAGCTGTCCCAGTGATGGACTGCTACCCTGCCTGGTTCTGTTCCACCACTGTGTATGTGTGTACAGTATGTGTGTGTGTGTGCTTGTGCGTGCTGATTCCTACTTGTGTAGCTGTGTGTGTACAGTATGTGTGCGTGTGTGTTTGTGTGTGTGTGTATGTGTGTGTGTGTGCATGTGTGTGTGTGTGTGTGTGTGTGTGTGTGTTGTGCACATCTGGGTGCTGCCATTACATTTGTTTGCACACCTGGCAATGGATTGCTGTGCTTCTGGACTTTATTGGTGTGTATGTAGGCATATACGTGTGTGTGTGTGTGGAGGGTGTTTGTAGACAGAGTGGAACATGTGTGTGAACATGCATAGTAATCATGCATTCTGTGTGTGTGCGTGTGTGATAACAGTGGGTCCTCCACCCACTCCTGGTCCTCCAACGTCTTAAGGCAGGGTGTGAGAGGAATTCTAACGAGTCATAATGCATTCATGCGAGCCACACACACACACACACACATTCACGCATGTATGCACACACATACACAACCACACTCATGCATCTTTGCACATGCACAAATACACACACACACACACACAGAGGGGGCTAGTTAATTCCCAGTAGATCTCGCCCTGTGTTTGATTAATTCCCTCCATTTGTTTCTTCTGAGGTGTGTGTGTGTGTGTGTGTGGTCATTTTCAGATGTAGTAGTAATTCTAGGTTGCCTTGCTGTATTGTGTGTTCTCCATATGGATGAGTATGAGGAAGAACCTTTTGGGCTCTGTACAGCTGTGAGATGCACTGCGTGTGTGTGTGTGTGTGTGTGTGTGTGTGTGTGTGTCTGTTATTTGATGGAACATGTGGTTGGCTATGACTGATATAATGGTAGTTCTGAGAATGACAGATCCTCTGCCTGCATGTCACAGGCTGTAAGCCTGCCGTCGCCTCTAACGTTATTAGAAAACAGATCTAGAGCTGCATCATGGTGGATCATGTAATCTCTTAGCAAGCCAGTTAGAGAGGAAGAAGAGGCTTATAATCTTTCTGCAACCGCAAGCCATTCCGGTTCAAACACAATCATAGTGTTGGTCTGATCATGGGACTGAAGCATCACATTGGGGAGCATTAGAAGCAAAAGTGAAACACACACAATCTATGATTAGTAATAGATTTGCCTAATCAGGATTCTCATATTTTTCACTCACACACACAAGCGCACACACACACACACACACACACACACACAGAGACTGTAGAGTGTTCATGTGGGAGTATGCAAATAGCGCTGTATGTTTGGGCGAGACTGACTCTGAAGCTAGTTTTCCTCATGGACTCACACACATGTTGTCAGGAATAGATGCTTTGAGTTGGTGTGCATGCCTGTCTATGCTTGTGTGACTGTGTGTGTGTGTGTGTTTGCTTGTGTTTGTGTGTGTGTGTGTGTGTGTGTGTGTGTGTGCGTGCTTGTGAGTGAGTGAGTTTTGCATTTTTCTACTCGTTGATAAGAATAGTTGCTGTGAGTTGGCGTGATGACATGTTTGCATGCTGTGTCCCTGTGGAGATAAAGATCAAACAGACTGTTAGCTTGAGTTGAAACCATGCCAGTGTTTTTCATGTTAATCAGCGCTAGCATCAGTATAGCATTGTTTCAGTGTTGGTCTGAATAGGGCATGGGTAGTTTCAGTGCTAGCATCAGTATAGCATTGTTTCAGTGTTGGTCTGAATAGGGCATGGGTAGTTTCAGTGCTAGCATCAGTATAGCATTGTTTCAGTGTTGGTCTGAATAGATACATAGATATACTTTATTGATCCCTAGGGGAAATTCAAGAATAGGGCATGGTTAATTTCAGCGCTAGCATTAGTATAGCATTGTTTCAGTGTTGGTCTGAAGAGGGCATGGTTAATTTCAGCGCTAGCATCAGTATAGCATTATTTCAGTGTTGGTCTGAATAGGGAATGGGTAGTTTCAGTGCTAGCATCAGTATAGCATTGTTTCAGTGTTGGTCTGAATAGGGCATGGGTAGTTTCAGCGCTAGCATCAGTATAGCATTATTTCAGTGTTGGTCTGAATAGGGCATGGGTAGTTTCAGTGCTAGCATCAGCACACCAGTATGTCAGTATGCTGCCTCTAGCTAGCAGCTGACTTGGCTGCAAGATGTAGATGAGGGAGACAGTCCGTAAGAGAGGCTGGATAGTCTGCAGTGTGGGAATGTGGGTGTGTGTGCGCTCACACGTGTGTGATTGAGGCTGGTTGGAGCAGGTCTGTGGGACTTTACAGCAGTACTGAAAGAGGTCGTCTGTGTGTGTGTTGATCTGTGTGTGTGTTGGTGTGTGTGTGTGTGTGTGTATTCTGTGGTCGGTGGTTGTCTGCTGTAGGCTTGGCCTCAGCAGAGCAAACCAGGCCAGCAGAATCAGGCCTCATGGGTGATCGCTCTCTGGATGCCTTCCTTGTACTTTGCACTCTTGGATGTGTGGAGGTTACTGTATTACTATGACAACACAAGCCATTCATATCACATTGTCTTTTCAGCAGATGCCTGACATTGCACCTCATCACTATATGACCTTATGTACAGTATATGTGGTTATGTGACAGTTATTATAACCTAAACAAGTGAGAAATTACCCAGCATGCACTGCTCGCATGTCACCAGAATTTATCTGTGCCACCCGAGTGAGAGGCCCCAATGCCAGGGTGCCCATGGCCTCCCTCTGTGTGTGTGTGTGTGTGTGTGTTTATGTTTATGTATGTGTGTGTGTGTGTGTGTGTGTGTGTGTGTGTATTTATGTGTGTGTGTGTGTAGATGTGTGTGTGTGTATGTCCATGTGTCACATGCTATCACCTCTACCCACCCCTCTACCCTGGCCTCTTTCCCAGCCGGCCAGCCCTGCGTGCCTGTGAGGGGGCATCCAATGAGATCCTGACCTCTGGGGGACTGAATGAGTGGATGAGTGAGAGGGTGATTGAGTGAGTGAGTGGGCGAGTGAGTGACCTTTGGCAAAGTGACCCCAAGCCATTGAGGCCTCTGAGGTCGTCGGTAGTGCTGCAGGAGATGGGATGAGTATGGAAGCCCATCATGCACTGGGGCTGGACTGAGAAGTTTGGATTCCCATCATGCACTGGGGCTGGACTGGGGAATGTGGAATCCCATCATACACTGGTGCTGGACTGGGGAGTGTGGAATCCCATCATGCACTGGTGCTGGACTGGGGAGTGTGGAATCCCATCGTGCACTGGAGCTGGACTAGGAAGTAAGGAATCCCATCATGCACTGGTGCTGGACTGGGGAGCGGCAGCATCAGCACGCTGTTAGAACAAAATGGGATTCATTCAGTTAGTTCTGTTTCTCTTTCTTGTTGGCATGTCTGCTCATAGTCAGACTGACCCTTCCCCCATCCCCTGAAGCAACACTCCCTCTCTCTCTCTCCCTCTCTCTTCCTCTTTCTCTCTCTCTCCTTCGTTCCGTGTCTTTTTCACTCTCTCCCACTCTCACTCTGTTCATGAATGGAGTTTTGCATTTCTCTGCCGACTCTGTGTGTGTGTGTGTATTGCTGTTTTTGTGTCTGTGTGCCAGTCTGTGCATCATTGCATATGTGCATGTGTGTGTGTGGGAGAGATGGTTTATATGTGTATGTGTGCATGTGTCTGTCAATGTGTGCATCATTGCGTGTGTGTATGTGTGTGTGTGTGTGCGCACACTTTGCATTTATCTACCCCTCTCTTGCGAAACGAGGCACGTCTGTACGCCCCAAGTGCCCCCCCTCCCCAAGAGGGCTCTGTGAAAGAGGCCTGGGGTCAGAGTTGAGAGTTCAGAGGTCACTCTCTGTGGTTATATTTAGTGTTTTGTTGTGGGTGATGGGGGGTGGGACGGGGCTCCACTGCTGGAATGCTCCCTCTTGTTCTTTCTCATTTTTTTCTTCCGCTCATGCATGCTTCCTTCTCTCGTTCTGTCATTCCTTCCTCCCATCATTCTTTCTCTATCACTTCTTTATCAACACATCTTTCAGCCCATTATATTGCTGTTATCCAAACATGCTTTATTGACATGAGAAATGCTGCATCAGAAAGAACAGTAAAAATCTGAATGAAAGGACAAAAGAGAGCTTGTTAGCAGACACCATCACTCTCTTCTCCTCCTTCCATCACTCTCTTTCTTCTCCTCCTTCCATCACTCTCCTTTCCTCCTTCCATCACTCTCTTTCTCTCCTCCTTCCATCACTCTCTTTTCTCTCCTCCTTCTATCACTCTCTTTTCTCTCCTCCTTCTATCACTCTTTCCTCTCCTTCCATCACTCTCTTTTCTCTCCTCCTTCCATCACTCTTTCTTTCCTTCTATCCTCTTTCCTCCTTCTCTCTCCCCTCCTTCTCTCTTTCCTCCCTCCTTCCATCACTCTCTTTTCTCTCCTCCTTCCATCACTCTCTTTCCTCTCCTCCTTCTCTGCCCCTCTTCTCTTCCCTTCTCTGTGTCTCTTTATCTCAGGGCTAAAAGTGTGCCACTCAGGCACCACAACTGAATTCACACATGAAGTGGGCTGTCGAAAATAAGATGATAATATGTAATGATGTAATGCATCAAATGTTTCCTTCAGATACCTGAAATGACCCTTGATTTAAACTCTGTCATCTGCTTTCTGTTTGTTGTAGCTTTGTATGCGCGTGCACACACACACACACACACACACACACACACACACACACACACAGACACACACACACTCGTGCACACACACACACACACACACACACACACACACACACACACACACACACACACACACACACACACACACACACACACACACACACACACACACACCCACACACAGACACACACACACTCGTGCACACACACACACACACACACTTGTACACACACACACACACACACACTCGTGCACACACACACACACCAAAATCCTGATTTCCTCTCTCTCCCTTCCATTTGCTCCATTGCTTTTATTCCCACTCTCTTTTTTCCTCTCTCTTCCTCTTGTTTCTTTCACTCCATCTATTCAGTCTGTCTATCTCTTACTCTCTCCATTTCACCCTATTTCCCCTCATCCCTCTCTCCTCTGCCTCCTCCCCCCAACTCTGAAACCACATGGGAAAGTCCAACATCACACATAAGCAGGTCACCCAGGGTCACACCATGTACGAGTGTTCTATGGGGGTGTTGTGGAGGGCTCTCTCAGGCTCTGAAACATCTCTCTGTCTGTCTGTCTCTCTCTCTCTCCCTCACTTTCTGTTGATCTTTCTCTTTTCATGTATGTCTCCCTCTCTTGTCTTCTCCCTATCTCTCTCTCTCTCTCTCTCTCTCTCTCGTCTGTCTGTGTTGAGGCCATTCCGCTGTCTATCCACAATCCTGTCACCACAGCACTGGTGACCACGGCACACCACTGGCCATGTAAACAAAGACTCAAGGAAGACTCGACTCAAGTTCAGGGAAATCCTTGCTGTCTCATATGTGCTGAGACTGAGTGAACACATGCACACACACACACACACACACACACACACACACACACACACACACACACACACACACACACACACACACACACACACTCTGTCCCACTCTCTCTCACTTTCTCTTGGCGGGTGACCCAGTGAGGCTGCAGTGTGTTTGTGAGATCTGAACCGTCGGCTGGACCGACAGACAGACAGACGAGGATCTGATTGAGTTCATCCTCTCAGGGTTTAATCCGGGCCGGCTGCCGGCGGCTGGCTGGTTGAGTGGGTGGGTGAATGGGCAGGGAAGGGAAGGACGGAACGCAGCGGCCCAGGGAGGAGAGGCTGAGTGGGGGGAAGGCCTCGGGCTAATCCCCCGGAGATTACAGGTGATCAGAGGAAGCACTAAAGACTGGGCCAGCCACAAGAGAGAGACGGAGACTGTGTGTGTGTGTGAGAGAGAGAGAGAGAGAAAGAGAGAGAAAGAGAAAGAGAGAGAGAGAGAAAGAGACATGGAGGAAGAGAAAGAAAGGAACAGATAGAGAGTCATAGGGAGAGAGGGTGACAGAGAGAAAGAGAGAGTGAGAGAGAGCGTCAAGGAGAATGAGTGAGAGAGGAAGAGTCAGAAAGGAAAAGAGAGAGAATCATAGGGCGACAGAGAGAGAGAGAGAGAGAGGAGGAATACAAACAGTGTATTCTCTCTGGGAAAAGTATAGCAGGTCATCATCATTGCTATCACAGCCCAGAGCAGGATGCTTAGGAAGGCTCTGCCCACACACACATTTTTGTGTGATTGTGGCAAGTGAATATTTTATATTGGGAGTTCTCCATCATGAATACGACACCACGCCAACACAGTGGCTAGTGGTGCACAAGCACACACACAAATGCACACACACACACATATGTGTGCACGCACACCATGCCAACAGTCAAGAGGTGAATGTTTGTGTATGGTACACAACAGCCCCCCCTCACACACACACACACACACACACACACACTCCACATTCAAATGTCTATTTTGTATATGTCTATTTTGTGTATAATTGTGTGTAACTGTGGAGGGTTTCTTCAGTCCCTTGACACACACAAAAACACACACAGACACACGTACACACACACACAAACACACACACACCTACACACACACACACACACACACACACACACACACACACACACACACACACACACACACACACACACACACACAAAGCCACTGCGAAGTATCAGCCAGTGAACTCCTCTTCCCCTGTCGTGTTAAATGAGAGGAGAGCAGCTCCAGCTTCAGTTCCAGCAGCCTACCAGACCGACACACACACACACACACACACACACACACACACACACACACACACGGCAGTGCTCTTGCTGTCTGTCACATGCACTTGCACACTTGTTCACTTGCTCTTCTATTTGACTCTCTCCATCTTCTCTCTCTTCAATTATCTCTCTTCCTTTCTTTCACTCACACTCATCTTTCCTCTCTCTTTACATATCTCTCTCTCTTTCTTTCTTTCTCTCAGACACCCTTCCTCTCTCTTCACACCTCTCTTCCTCCCTCTCTCTCTCTCTTTCTTGCTCTATGACACACTCATTCACATCCTGCACTTTTTGCAGAACAGCTATTCTAAGCACGCTGTGATTGCAGTGACTGAGCCCATCAAATGAACTGTGAGTCAGTTTACTCCCTCTGGGCCACGTCTGGGCCAGGGGTGTTGCGGACTTGGCTGGCATCCGGGTTAGACTAAGTGCTGCGGGGCAGAGGTGGTGAGCTGTGTTGAGATGGGCATCGTTAAGACGGCTTGGCACTGGAGCAAGGGCACTTAGGCCAGACAGATACACAGACA
>NC_063203.1:22773244-22810744 GCF_017589495.1 Alosa alosa | reverse complement strand
TTCAATGTTGAATTCATTGAACCAGTGACTTTACTCATTCATGTCCAAAAGCACCATTTGATTTGATTTTGATTTGATATTCTTTAGAACGTTCAATTTCCAATGTTCCCGTCACACCAGTGGGACGGTACCAGCTTAAGGGTTAGGCATGGTGGCACTAAATGATAGAGGCAAATATGGCACACAGTTTTGTGCTTTGTTTTGTTAGTTGTGGTGTGTTTTGCTGTATATAGTTATGGTGTCTAGCTGTGATGGGGTGGGTGGTATGGTTATGGTTATGATATGTGTTGAGTTTTACGTTACGTTGCGTTGTTGCGTTACGTTACGTTGCGCGTTACGTTACGTTACGTTACGTTACGTTACGTTACGTTACGTTGTGCTGTGCTGTGCTGTGTTGCGTTGCGTTGTATTGTACTGTGCAAGGCTGGGCTATTCTGTGCTGCATGTATCTTACATAGCTGTAGAGTTGTGCTGTTGTGTGCTTTGATACACTGTGCCATACTAAAGGATTCTGTAAGCGACAATTTTGCTGTTGTCAACTCTGATATGCTGTGTTGTGTTGTGCTCACTGCTCAGTTGAGTTGAGTTGTGTGTAGTCTGGGGAGCGTGGAGTGTGTGCTGTGCATCTGGCTCTCTGTTCTGTCACACACACACACACACACACACACGCACACACACACACACACACACACACACACACACACACAAACACAAACACACACACACACACACACACACACACACACACACACACACACACACACACACACACACACACACACACACACACACACACACACACACATAGGGGGGAGGACATTAATAGCCTGTGTGCTCTCTGGCTCTCTGTTCTGTCCTCCGACTCCCTCACTGGATTCCTCAGTTCTCCCAGAGCTGCCTGCATTCCTCTGTGGGAGGCCTGCCCATGCCCATGCCACTGCTCCTGCCAGCCGGCCATGCCCTGCCCGCAAGCATGCTCGTGTGTGTGTGTGTGCGTGTGTGTGTGTGTGTAAGTAAGTGGCCTGCTGGTGAAGATTGTGGCGCACACACACACACACACACACAGACACACACACACACACATCCGAACATACACTCACACATACACAAACGTCCTTGCACACTTCCTGATACACATCCTTACACACACACACACTGCACACACAGATGCTATTCATCAGCGCTACCTACAGCAGAGTGAGCCCTGTGTGGAGAAATGACACTCGAATGGGGTACTCGTGAGCTCAGAGTGAGTGACTACTTCAAATCTGTCTGCCAAGGGTCTGCCTGCTCCAGCCTTATCAGCAGTGCCACCGCAGATTGGCTGAAATTACCGGCATGGAGATTACATTCCAACTCTAATGATGCCGGGATTCCCATAGCCCCTAACGGAAGCCTGATCTGAGCCCTTTGCCAAATCTGGACTCTGCCCACTCCAGATTCCCAGAGCCCCTGATGGAAGTCCGAACGCCACGTTTGCCAGACCTGGATCACATCTGCTCCGGATCCAGGGGTAACCTCTGTCTGATCAGGAATGGGGTGGTATGATTAATACTCCCACATCAGCACCCAATGCAAGCAGTGTACCCGCACTGCTCCAGTCAAGGTCATGGGCTTCACCCGGTGACAGCACAGCCTGATGGGTAGTGTAGTCTTTGTAGTCAATGAGCTGGGAGCTATGGTAACATCATGTCCCGGCAGACTGCTGAGACAGAGCAGCTGTTTGTGTGGTCGGGTAGCAGAGCCATGACAGCATGGCCTCCTGGGTAGTGTAGTCTTTGTAGTCGTTGTTGAGCCGGGAGCCATGGTAACGTCATGTCCCGGCAGACTGCTAAAACAGAGCAGCTGTTTGTGTGGTGGGGTGCTGGAGTAGCATCCATTGCAGAACCACACACCACGCCTCACAGCACACACACATGAATATGAGCATTGATAACTGGCCAATGTTTGGTTAGTGTGTGTGTGTGTGTGTGTGTGTGTGTGTTTGCTCGATCATGGGGGGGGTGAGGCAATGTTTGGCAGGGCCCTTACATCAGCATATGACTCAGGGTGCTGTCTCTGTCTATCCCTGGCTAGTCTGTGTTTGTTTGTGTTTGTGTTTGCATGACACATGAGTTCATGACTGAAGCACAGTTTTTGTTTGTGTGGACAGAGAGTTGACAGCATGGTTTTTATCAATCAACCAGTCAGTGAAACTTTACTGAAGCTTTATAGTATAGGGTCAATGGCATCATGGGTTCAGATCAGCTCAGACTCACAGTGGCCCTAATCTGGTGTGGGTTTGAGGCACCTTTGCCAGACATGCTCTGGACCTGTGTTGGATCTGGTCCTGATGCAGAGGGCTCAACTGTGGTCCTGATGCAGAGGGTAGTACTGTGGTGCTTATGCAGAGGAGAGTACTGTGGTGCTGATGCAGAGGGCTCAACTGTGGTCCTGATGCAGAGGGCTCAACTGTGGTGCTGATGTAGTGGTACTGGTGCTGTGGTGCTGATGCAGAGGGTAGTACTGTGGTCCTGATGCAGAGGGTAGTACTGTGGTGCTGATGCAGAGGGTAGTACTGTGATGCTGATGCAGAGGGTAGTACTGTGGTCCTGATGCAGAGGGTAGTACTGTGATACTGATGCAGAGGGTAGTACTGTGATACTGTGATGCTGATGCAGAGGGTAGTACTGTGGTGCTGATGCAGAGGGTAGGACTGTGATACTGTGATGCTGATGCAGAGGGTAGTACTGTGGTGCTGATGCAGAGGGTAGTACTGTGGTGCCTGGTGGTTGGAAGATGCCCTCTGCTTCAGCTCCAGACAGGCACAGTGAGGATTTACCCCAGGACTTTCAGCAGTACTGTTACTGCTTTGCCACACTAATACCCACACAGCCCCTGGGCACTGTCATGCTCACACATTCACACACACACAAACACACACACACACACACAGGGTGCCATCTGCCACCAGCAGTAACAGTACTGCTGAATATTTCATTGGCCGCCTGCTTACAGTCTGTCTTTCATAAACACACACACACACACACACACACACACACACACACACACACACACACACACACACACAAATACATATTTTCATAAACACGCTCTCTTTTCAATTAATGCGCACACATCCACCCACACACACATGCACTTGATCTCACACAAACACACACACACACACACAAAGCCTGAGGTTGTCTCCCATCAGAGGCCCAATACACTGCTGGTGGGGTTAGAGTCTAAAACACACACACACACATACACACACACACACACACAATCACACTTACGCACACACAGACACACACACACATACTCTTACAACAAAATATTGCTGATGTGTTGATAGCACTTCTAAACATGGGAAGCCCTTGTGAAAGGCTGACACATGGAAGATGAGGGCCACCTGCACGCCTGAAGCCTGGGAGACGTTGGCAGCTCCGCAGGGCCTGGGTCCTCACGAGAGAGAGCCCATGCAGCTGCCACGGATGAGCAGTGTGCCGTGCGTGCCGTGCATGGACATGCACTATTTTACATACCGTCACACCTGCGGCTATTACTGGGAATTTACACGACAAGCAAGAATGAAATGTAAATGATGAATAAATGTACACCCACTCGGTCTCTAACATGACACAGCAATGTGTTAATCCATATGTTTCACTCACTCGGTCTCTAACATGACACAGCAATGTGTTAATGATCCATGTGTTTCACCGCCTCGGTCTCTAACATGACACAGCAATGTGATAATGATCCATGTGTTTCACCGCCTCGGTCTCTGACATGACACAGCAGTGTGTTAATCTATGTGTTTTTTCTGTGTGTACACCTCACTGTGCTCTAAAGTAGAAGTGAAACGCAAAAATACACTTTCCTCTCCTCTAAAAGTGAAATGCAAAAACAGCTGTAATACACACGTAAAAGTGTAAATTGATGCACTGATTCTAATGGGATTTTATCGCTAACATTAGACGGACGTCAGACGGGCGACTGAAAAAAACGCTTCAAAAAACGGCTCTGGTGTAAATTTCCCGTTGGACACCAGCGAAGCGCTGGCCACATTCTGTCTTCTCACTGTAACATGCATAAGCAAACAGTTCTGACCTGGGTTTGACCCTAATACGGGCCTTATCTAGCAGATCTTCACCCTATCAATGTAGACTGGGATGGTCTGCTATTGAGATATCAGCGGCACTGCAGTTGATGTGAAGTGCGATCTCACTGGTGGGCAGTGTAAGGGGCCGAGGATCTGAGCTAATAGATCCCATCCCTCAGACTGCAGCACGCACTGGCACAGATACGTGCCTCCCGCATGAGGAATCAATGAGGAACCGGCTAATAACAACACTCTCTGTAAACAAAGCCACAAACCTGATGAAGAGAAGAGTCAATAGAACAAAAGACAAAAGAGAGAAGGAGAGAGAGAGAGAGAGAAAGAGAGAGTGGCCATGCTTGCGTGGTTACGTAAAGTGTTGTTGAGGAACTGTGGCTCTGGTTTTATGTGAAAGTCAGTGGAGCTTTCTTCAGGGTTGGCTGTTCTCGTCTGAAGATATTCTTTCCTGGCTTGGGATGTTCAGACTGAATCCTGGCCAACGTTTAACATGGATCTGTATAAAGAATGAGAAAGAGGAGGGTGTGTGTGTGTGTGTGTGTGTGTTTGAGAGGAGTGGTGGATAGAATAAGCAAAAGCTTAACATGGATTTGTCAAAGAAATGGGGGCTGGGGGTGGAAAGAGAATGAAGATAGAGAAGGGAAAGGTTGAATTGAATATGGATCAATCAGAGAAAGAGGGAGGGAGTGTTGAGAGGGGGATAGAGAGGTAGGGAGAGAGAGAGAAAGAGGAGAAGGTGGAATAGGCCAAAGCTTAACATGTCAAAAGCAGTAGACAGCGAGAGGAAGGAGAGAGAGAGAGATGAATACATGCATAGAGAGCATGTGAGAGGGAGAGAGAGAATAAAAGATGTATAGACCAGAGGGAAATGGGATGTGGAATGGAGGGAAATGAAGCCAGAGTGGAGGAGAAGAATGGAGGAGAGGGAGAAAAGAGAGGAGAGGAGAAAGTGCAGTAATGTAAGCAGCCAGCCATCAGGAAAACTCTTTAGAGCAGCTGTGAGTCGTCGCTTCAGGCCTGGTGGTGTGGGGGGTGTCTAATGGAGGTTGTGTGTGTGTGTGTGTGTGTGTGTGTGTTTTTTTCACACACATTTGTGCTTATGTATGTGTGTGTGTGAGAGTTTTCACACACATATGTGCTTGTGTGTGTGTATATGTGTGTGGGTGTGCATGTGCGTGTGCGTTCTGTCGGGGCTCATTCCAGAAGGTTCTGTAAAGGGGCTCAGGTCGGGGTTTTCCAGCGGACTCCTGTCGGGCGCTCTGTCAGGCATTTTACAGCGCTTCCTCCACGGCAGCGCTGGGAGCAGGGTCGGCCCCGCTGATCGGGCAGTCAGTCGGCCAGACGGCACTTGCTCGCTCGCTCGCTCTCAGCCCCACATCTAGCCTCCAGTCCTCATTCCTCAATCCTCTCTGGGGGGAGGCCGGAAAAGGCGGATGGCCGCTGCCAATGGCCTGGCCCCCACCCAGCCCAGTCCAGCCCAGAGTGTGTGTGTGTGTGTGTGTGTGTGTGTGTGTGTGTGTGTGTGTGTGTGTGTGTGTGTGTGTGTGTGTGTGATGTGTGTGTGTGTGTGGATGTCTGGGAAAGGTTGGGAGAGGACAGGCCCACAGCGAGTCTGGAGCTCATGGCGAGAGAGAGATGGAGGTCTCTGCTTAAAGGTTGCATCAGCGATTTCAGGCCCAAAAAAGGCCCCAACATTTGCTACCAACAAGGGTTGGCAACCCACTCAAAGGCAAAATAAAGTGTTTCAACCAATAACTGACGAGATGCTCGTTTAGGAGAGTTTTAATTGCACGGGAGGGAGGGGGAGGGAGTAGCGAGCTAGCTCTCTGTTTTGTTTAAACATCAACAGAAGTGACGTATCCCCGCTATCGCTGATACAACCTTTAATGCTTACTGTACTAGGATGGACGAGATAGACTAGACTAGAGGTCTATGCTTACTGCTTACTGTACTGGGAAGGATGAGATGGACTACTAGATGATGTCTGAATAGTGCTTACTGTACTGAGATGGACTACTAGATGGTGTCTGCATAGTGCTTACTGTACTGAGATGGACTACTAGATGGTGTCTGCTTAAAGCTTACCGTGCTAGTCTTTCTGTTCAAAGTTTGACTTGTGAACACTCTAGCGGTAGTTCATCAGCAGAGGGGTTTGTAAATGCTCTGTAGAATTAGTCTGGTGACTTTTGAATATAAATGTATTGATCTCAACATGTCTAATTTGAGACATGTGCTTACAAGATGTATAAAGTCCCAACTGCTCTTTCTCTCTTTCTTGCCACCAGTCGTTCCTCTCTTTCCATCTCTTTTTCTCTATCCTTTCCCTGTCCTCCATCCCTCTCTATCCTTCTTTCTTTCCATTTTCCCTCCATACTTCTATTTCTCCTTCTTTTTTCCAACCCCCCTCTCTCTCTCTCTTTTGTCTCTCCCTCTCTCCCCTCTCTCCACTCCTCTCTCTCTCTCTCTCTTCTCTCCCCTCTCTCGTCCCATACAGTATGTGTTCAGGTGACCTGTCTCCTGTGTCCTGTTTCTGATTAGCTCGCTCAGCGTTTGCCAGAAGCTGGAACTCTGGCCCAGCAGCTAGCGAGCGTTAACGTAGTGCAGTTCAGCTCAGCTCAGCGCGGCCCCTCCATCTAGACCTCCTACAGTATTTATTCAGCGTAAGCCACTGTCACGTCCCATGCGGAGGTGAACACTGATCTGCTTACACTCTGGATTGTCCTTCTAACTGGTTCCAGATGTTTCCCCTGCAACAGGCCCAAGTGCATTATGGGACTCACTGTAATGGGCAGCGGCTGTGTGTTTGTGTTGTGTGTGTGTGTGTGTGTGTGTGTGTGTGAGAGAGAGTGTATGTGTGTGCGTGTGCCTGTGTGTGTGAGTGTGCGAGCGTGCTTGTGACTATGTCCAAGTGTGTGTGTGTGTGTGTGTGTGTGAGTGTGCGAGCGTGCTTGTGACTATGTCCAAGTGTGTGTGTGTGTGTGTTTGTTGTGTGTGTGTGTGTGTGTGTGTGTGTGTGTGTGTGTTTGTGTGTGTGTGTGTGTGTGTGTGTGTGTGTGTGTGTGTTCGTGTGTGTGTGTGTGTGAGTTACAGTAAGCTCTGATGAGGGGTACAGTGGGGGCTGCAGCAGCAGGGTAAAGTCCTGGCTATTTTTAGCCGTCCGTGAGTGAGTGTTTTTATCGGACCGGTGCCGTTTGGCAGAGGGGTCACTGAAGCTGGCGCTGGCCCATGCCTCGGCCTGACACAGTGCAGTGGGCGTCTGCTGGTTCCCCCCGGACCGCTAAACTAGGTCACCGGCAGAACGGGTCTGGACCACGCTCCCTTTCACACACACACTCACACACACACACACACACACACACACACACACACACACACACACAAACACACACACACACACACACACACACACACAACACACACACAGACTTTTTCTTTCACACTCACACATAAACCACCACTCAACATTCAGACACATTCGCACAATTGCAGACACCCCCCCACTCCAAATCACCCAAACATCCGCCTCCACACACAAGCCTCCAAACTCCTTCTCACACACACACATAAACATGCACAAACACAGGCATACAAAAACATACTCACAGACTCCCCCCATACACACACACATGCACACACACACACACACACACACACACACACACACACACACACACACACACACACACACACTCACACACAGTCTTCTCTCCTCCAGCAGGTAATTAATGGGAAGCTCTTTGCGGGAAGCAACCCCATTAATCTGATGTTCCCTGAAATGGCACAAGTCCTGGACTTCAGCATGGAGAAAGGATAGAGGGGAAAGAATGGAGAGAGAGAGAGAGAGAGAGAGAGAGAGAGATGAAGAGAGGACTGCCACTGGGTTTCACCATGTTAGAAAGTCACATGTGAAGATGAGGAGATGAAGAGAGAGAGAGAGAGAGAGAATAAAGATAGAGAAAGAGGAAAGATGGAAAGAGAGATGGAGAGAGCAAAAGAGAGAGAGATGAGTGATAAAGAGGAGGAATGGAGAGATGAAGAGAGAAGAAGAAAGAGAGAGAGAGAGAAAGGGCTGGCATTGGGTTCTCTGTTGGATGCTTACATGCTGAATGGTGCTTCCATAGAAGTGTCCAGTGTTTGGCTTGGAGACGGAGCGTGAAGATGACTCAGTACAAAGCAGTGAGAGAATGGAGGCCTACTGTACAACATCCTCCAACAGGGACACAACTCAGCCACACACACACACAATTCTGCCATTTTGTCAGAGTCTGTGTCGATTGTGGCATGGCTTGAATGTAGTTCACAAAGTTCTTTTAAAAGTGATTGTATGCACATCCCACCTCACTGGGGCCAGGTGCAGGACAAAAAAGGCTTATCAAGGAAAGAAGAGTAGTTGTCCACATTTGAATCTCCCAGATTGGGTGGGGGGAAACGTTGCGTTATGTTTTTAACTCAATAAATTTAGTTCTTCTGGGAGATTGCAGTGTGCGGCTTTCCTTGAATGTAGTTCACACTTACATAGAGATCTCTATAGAGAGAGAGAGAGAGAGCAATAGAGAGAGAGGGTGCGCTGGTGAGCATATGTGATGAGGAGAGAATATAGAAGAGAAAGAGAGGTCAGAGACACAGAAAGTTATACCACTAGAGGTCAGGGAGACAGGAAGTTGCACAGGGGGAGGTCAGAGAGACAGGAAGTTATAGAGGCAAGCAGCAGAGAGAAAGGTCTTGTAAATGTAAAGAGTGTTCACTAACACTAGAGTAGGAAAACACATGATCCATTACAGAGAGAGAGAGAGTAAAAGTAATAATGAAAATGGGAATATAAAATTAGAGAGAGAGAGAGAGAGTAATAATGAGAATGGGAATATGACATTATGAGATTGAGATATGATATGATAATAGATTATGAGGATTTGGGACTATGTGGGTAAAAGGATCAAAGAACACGAGCACGACCATAGCAGCAGAGGGAACACTCAGAGAGAGAGAGGCAGAGTCACTGAGCCTGTGATAGAGAAAGAGAGAGAGAGCTGTGTCATGTGACTCCATGGGTCAAAGGGAACGCAAGCTTACACATGTGGGTTGATGAATAGTTTTTGTCTTTCGTGCGCTCTCTCCGTCGCTCTCTCTCTCCTCCTCTCTCTCTCTCCCCCTCTCTCTCTCTGTCATTCCTTTTGTGCCCAGTTCTTTTGAAAGCTATTGGAAATGGAAATAGCCCCTACTGTCAGCAGTACTGAGTGGAGTGTGAATGTGAGTTAACATCTCTCGCCCACTGTAAGAAGTCACACACACCAGTCCCTATCTGGCAACATTTCTCTTAGTTTCTATTCAAACTATCTGGAAACTTTTCTCTCATTCCCTATTCCAACTATCTGGCAACATGACTCAGTGGCAGTTTACTTGCAGTCTCTATACATACTACATTATTTGGCAATAATAACCTCATTTCCTACTTAAACTATCTGGCAACATTAACCTCATTTCCTACTTAAACTATCTGGCAACATTAACCTCATTTCCTACTCAAACTATCCTACTATAATTATGGTAATGTTACTTACAAGCGACATACACTCATCTCTCAACTCAACTCAGATAATACTGCACCTTACTGTAGTATCTGGCAACGTTTTTCTCAACCCTTACTCAAACAGCCTCTACTCAAGCAGTGTGGCGACTGCTGATTTGTTATGTAATGAGGCTGCTGTGTGCCATGCCCATCCTAGATACCATCTGACTCTGATCTATCAGGGGGATGTGGTGTTCTGTGTGTTTTTTTTGTGCTGATCTTGTTACCAAACTTCCTCAGTCTTATTCATAAAGGAAGGAAAGACTTCATGCTCTACATAGTTTGCAGTTCGGGGAGAGAGAGAGAGAGAGAGAGAGAGAGAGAGAGAGAGTCCAGAGAAAGAAAGGGAGAATGGAACGGAAACTCTTGACGTTTTCTGGATGCCCCCCCCCCCTGGGTCGCAGGACTTTAATTCTCCTCTCAGGACGCTTTAATAGTCCTTCCATAAACACAGCAGCAGCAGCAGCAGCAGCATAGGGGGAGGCTGCCACCTACAGGCTACTGTGGTGGAAAACAAGTCAAGACACACACACAAACACACACACATAAACACACACACACACACACACAGACAAACACACAGAGACAAACACATACAGAAACACACATGTATTACTGTAATACACTCACACAGATGCACACAGCAGCATGCATACACACGTGCATAAATACATATATATACTTACATACACTCCCATGCACACATCACTATGAAAACATACTTTTGTATGCACTTATGTGCTTAATTATACATGGACCCCCCACACACACACACACACACACTCACACACACAACTAGATACCCACACATACATACAGTACACACACACACACACACACACACACACACACACACACACACACACATTCATAAAATGTGCCTAGATGCAAAGCCAGAATACTAAACTGACGTGACCCTCTCACACACTGATGTCCTCATTCAGCTCTGCCCTGGGTGGTGTCTGCTAACACACACACACAGACACACACACACACACACACACAGACACTGCTTCTGCTGTGCAGTGCCTTCAGCACTAGATGGCACTGGCCCCTCTGGCAACATTTAGCACAAACCAGCTGTGGCAGTGGCACTACTCTCTCTCTCTCTCTCTCTCTCTCTCTCTCTCTCTCTCTCTCTCACACACACACACACACACACACACACACACACACACACACACACACACACACACACACACACACACACTTATACGGAGCCTCACACAAGCCCGCTGGCACACTGCCAATCAGAGCAGGCACCCTGTGGGAGTGGCACACCCATAGCAAGAAAGGACATTCACCGTGAAATCACACTGTGTGTGTGTGTGTGTGTGTGTGTGTGTGTGTGTGTGTGTGTGTGTGCGCGCATGTGTGTGTGTGTGTAAGACTGTGGAGTGTTTGATGGTGTGTGCATGTGTGTGTATGTGTGTTTGTGACTGTGTGTGTATGTGTGTGTGTGTGTGTGTGTGTGTGTGTGTTACAACACCCTGCTTTTCATAGAGCCTCCATAAGGTGTGTGATTTCCTGTGACTTGAGGTTTTACCCAGAAATTAGCTTTTGATCAGACGTTAGGCCGGCAGTGGTTTCCCAATGTAAATCAACATTGAGAGAGAGCGAGAGGGGAGAGAGAGAGAGAGAGAGAGAGGGAGGGAGAGAGAGAGAGAGATTGGCCCCACCTGTTTTTGACTTGTGACTTGTGTATAATGCGTTTCAGTTTCTGTATTCTCTATTCTGTAGATGTACTGTGTGCAGTAAATAAGCCATTGCATAGTAAAGGGCACATTCACTGATATGTTTACTAAAATTATACAAATGAATACACATACAGTAAATATCAATATTGCATTATATCAATATTAGCCTCATATAGCCTTGTGATATATTCATGCTGTGCTGTTTTGGCTTGTGTGAGGGTCACTGGGTGAATATAGTATAGATTCTACCTCTCTAAAATATATTAAGCCTCATTTACATTAATCATTTATCAGATTATAAGAGTATACGCTATGGCAGTCATTCTCAAACTTTTTCGGCTATTTTGTTTTGAATCTATGATGTTCCTTCTCAAAAAAAGAAAGGCATTATTAAAGAAAAACTAATTAAAAAAGTAAACTAATTGTTAAAAAACGAATTTCCTCCTGTTCATCACGCCCCACTTGTCATGTCCCTATTCCACACTAGTGGGGCCCTCCCCACACTTAGAGAACCACTGCGTTCTGGTGTCCACTGATATGAGCTGGTACAAAGCCTGTATATACAGTAGGTGCACTGATGCACAGTGGCATTCTGCTAAGTGACGCATATGATAAACCCCCACAGTCATCTCTCTCCTCACCCCGCAGTGCATTAGAAACGCATTAGCAGATCATGTGATGTCCCGATGCAATGAGCACTCTTAGTGTCATGGAATAATAATAATGTGAGTGGCTAGCCAGGAGTTGAGTGTGAAGGCACTGAGGCCAAGAGGCCAGTGGGGATTGACTGGGCTGTACAGTAGTCCAGCATCACTACTGTAGAACTGACGCAACTAACAGACCGGCGGCCGCCGTGTCGCCTCACTAATCATGCAATCACAGGGAGATGGCGACCTTCACAATGACAATCAGTGCTGCTGACAGAGATGGATGGAGGGAGGGAGGGAGGAAGAGAGGGAGGGAAGGAGTGAGGGAGGGAGGGAAGGGGAGAGGGAGGAAGGGAGGGAGGGAAGGAGAGAGGGAGGACTGGAGAGCAGGAAAAGGGGAACAGGAGACAGATCTGAAGTTTAAAGCAGTAAAAAACCCATCTTGCTCATAAACCTTTCACCGGCTGTAGACCAGGTCAAACTCCTGTGTGTGTGTGTGTGTGTGTCCAGCTGAGTGTGTGACCTTTCATCCATTTATCTGCCTCGAGAGGTCGACCAGCAGCTTGCCAAGAAGGCTCCGCCAATGACAGTGTCACTGTAACCATGGAAACCTCTCTGTGTTTTTCTCTTCCCCTCTATTCCCTGTCCTCCGAGCTCAGCCTCACACACACACGCACACACACACACACACATACACATACACACACGTACACACACCCTCATACATACACACACACACACACACACACACACACGCACATACTGTCTGTCACACACACACACACACACACACACACACACACACACACACACACACACACACACACACCGTCACACACAGCGCACCGTCACACACAGCGCACACACATTCACACACATGATGACTCACAGCGTGTCCTTCTGGCAAACTCTTTACGTTCACCAGTGCTCGGAAAAACATGAAGCGCAGACAGATGCACACACACACACACACACACACACACACACACACACACACAGCAGACACACAGAAAGACAGTCAGAGAGAGGCAGCAGGGGTCTCTAATTGGTAGCAGGTGATGTCCCGTCCACATGTGACGCCCCCCTTATGAGCGTACACACACACACACACACACACACACACACACACACACACACACACACACACCCTAAAAGCTGCTGACAGCAGGAAACATCCGGTCCAGATGAGGCCCAGATTTGGCCAAGACCAGAGCTATATCAGCTCCTATGCAGAGACTGTAGATACTCTCTCACACACACACACACACACACACACACACATACAGAGACCCACACATACACACACACATACAGAGACACACACATATACATACAGACATACTATATACTGTACATACACATACACACACACACACACACACACAGGTGTTGGGGAACAGATAAATGCTCAGAGGGGTAGATACACACACAGTGCATCAGTCACAGCAGCTGTGCAAGGTCAACTCCAAGTTGGAAGTCAAACGCTTCCCCAAAGCCTGAGGTCATCTCCCATCAGAGACCCGATACACTGCAGGTGGGGAGTCTAAAACACACACACACACACACACACTCACGCACACACACACACACACACACACACACACACACACACACACACACACACACACACACACACACACACACACACACACACCAACATGTACACTCACACTGTCATGAGGGACTGCATCTCTATTATCTCTCCTACTTGTCAGAGCTCATGCATAGTCTGAAAACACAAATACACAGATGCACACCTTTATAAGGCACTTTGCAGCGCTCCAAACACACACACACACACACACACACACACACACACACACACACACACACACACACACTAACATGTACACTCACACTGTCATGAGGACTGCATCTCTATTATCTCTCCTACTTGTCAGAGCTCATGCATAGTCTGAAAAACACAAATACACAGATGCACACCTTTATAAGGCACTTTGCAGCGCTCCAAACACACACACAAACACACACACACACAGACTCACACTCTTTCTCACACACTCTCACACATGCACACACACACACACACACACACACACACACACACACACACACACACACACACACACACACACACACACACTCACACACACACACACACACACACACACACACACACACACACACACACAGACTCACACTCTTTCTCTCTCTCACACACACACACACACACACACAAACACCTGTGAGAGAGAGTGGACACCAAATCGGCTTGTCCTCTGCTGAGCCTGTGCTGTTCATATTGTATACATTTGGCTTGTACTGTATATTTTCTATATAGGCCCGTTCTGGGCACACTGTATACATGTGACCTCATGCTAAGTATCTACGTACGGCCTCGTAGTAGCTGCAGTGGATTCTGAATTGGGTGGAGGTGTGTGTGCATGTGTGTTTTCAGCTGAGCATCTCACTTGGATCATGATCAGGAGCTGAGGTATACCTGTATAGCTGTAAACATGTGTACCTGTACCTGTGCTGGGTTTGCATTGGAGTCTGAATTGGGTGGAGGTGTTTGTGCATATGTGTCATTTCAGCTAAAGTCTCACCTTGATCATGATCAGGAGCTGAGGTATACCTGTATACCTGTAATGTACCTGTGCTAGGTTTGCATTGTCATCTGGACTCAGATACACACAAATACAAGCATGGCTTATCCCAACACAGACGCATAGCAGACTCTGTCCCACGGCTGCCCAAAAACTGGTCAGGTCATTCCGCTGGTCCGAATCCTGGGGTTTTGCTTCACAGACAGACGAGACGGAGAGAGAGGTTTTCTGGGACAGGTCAGGGAGCCAGCGTGATGAATCATGTTTGTCGTTAGTCTCCTCCTGGGTCAATAGTAAGCCGGTTACCCAGAGTGGCCATTAGGGATAGCGAGCTGGACCGTTAGTGGGATATCCTTTTAGCGTGTCCGCCAAGCGACTTCGATCCCGTTACACCCTTTTAGCTCTTGTGCGTGTAAGACATGCTCATCCTCGCACAGTGAGAAATGCATAGAGATGTCAGGGGGATGCATCACTGTGTGAGTGTGTGTGTGTCTGTATGTGTGTGTGTCTGTGTGCAGTAGCAGTGGAATCTGTGTATGTAGTGAGTGGACCAACCACAAGTCCAACCTCAGCACTGGACCACTGTTAGATCAGGGACCACACACACAGGCATGCACACACAAAGGAATCCCCCTCCACACACAGACACACACACACACGGATGCCCATACTCACACTCATTCACACTCACTGACTTATTCACAGACTCACACACACACACACACACACACACACACACACATACATACACACACACAGAACTGCCTTTCAGAGATATTTTATGATTTCATCATCATCACACACACACACACACACACACACACACACACGCACACACACACACACTTCCTTAGAGAAGTATTTTATGATAGCATTATCACATAACGGTGCAGAGGCCACGTAATGGTACAGTACAAGGCCCAGCTTTGATCTAGAGTGTGTTAAATGTGTGGTGGAGAAAAGCTGAGAGAAGTGTGTAGGAAACAGTTGACCCCTGCGTGAACCATTGACTTCTTTCATCTCAATCATCGCTGTTGTACACTTAGAAATAGACGATTGCTTCCGTTGAACTTCTGAAGCAGGTGGAAGGATTGGCTGTGGCTTTAAGTGAAGACAGAAAAATAATGAGGTGTGTGTGTGTGTGTGTGTGTGTGTGTGTGTGTGTGTGTGTGTGTGTGTGTGCGTGTGTGTGTGTGTGTGTGTGTGTGTGTGTGTGTGGTGTGTGTGTGTGTGTGTGTGTGTGTGTGTGTGTGATGATGATGGAATCATAAAATATCTCTGAAAGGCAGTTCTGTGTGTGTGTGTATGTATGTGTGTGTGTGTGTGTGCGTGTGTGTGTGTGTGTGTGCGTGTGTGTGTGTGTGTGTGTTTGTGTTTGTGTTTGACTGTTTGGCTACATTGTTAGCTGCAAAGTGCCTACATGTTTTGAGCTCACTCTGTTATGTTGTATTTATGTAGAGTCATGCAGTTTCCTGTTGACTTCTCACATCAATCTCGTGTTGAATCTCACTGCACTCCTCTGAGAGGAATCTCAAGCTCCCAATCATGAACACCTCACCATGGTTTTATCTTATAGATTGTTTTTATCTGAGGATAGACAGGGTAGGCCAGGAAGTGGTGAATACTCTGGCACACGCACACACACACATGACCCCGCACACACACACACACACACACACACACACACACACACACACACACATACATAGACACCTTATACACAAAGAGCCCTTACACACACACACACACATACAGAAAGAGTGTGATAGAGAGCGATTCTCCTACATCAGTTCTAATTGCGTGTAATCACTTAGAGTGAGAGAGTGAGACAGAGAGAAGGAGAGAGAGGGAGAGAGAGAGAGAGAGAGGGAGAGAGAGAGAGAGAAAAGAAAGCTGGCAGTCATCTCTCATTCGCTCTGCCCATCTCTGTGGTGACTCATCCTGTTCAGTGGAGACAGCCTTGGAGCTCCTCTGGCTATGGAGGTAGACCCAGGGGCCAGACAGGCTGGAGCCCAGGCACAGCCTCTCTATCCTGGGGCTTACCGACAGCCTCGACAGCCTCTCACCCAGGATGGGGGCACAAGAGAGAAAGAGAGAGAGAGAGAGGAGGAGGAGGGGGGTCATCCTCAACAGCCTGTCACCCAGGACGGGGGTGTGTGAGTGATATAGACAGCAGCATCACTGAGCTGAGTTATGGCTGTGCCCATCTTCGCCCCCTCCACCTCTACGGCCCCTTATCTCCTTCTGAAAACCAGGTCGACTCAGAGCATGTGTTTGAACACTGCCAGGGATTGGACAGGGCTGGGTTTTTAAAAGCCCAGAAAGATGAAAAACACTCCGGCTGGCTTCAGGCTGCTGGTGCTTATGTTTGCAGCATGTGATGTGTGTGCGTGTGTGTGTGTGTGTTTGTGTGTGTGTCAGTCAGGGTGCGTGTGTGTGTCAGGGTGGAGATGTTGCGTGATTATGAGTTTTATTTATCGGCGACCCAGCGTAGCACATTCCTCCTGAGCGAACAGAAACAGAGAGAGCAGAGAACTGGGGCTCTGCAAACTGCAGCGGGTGTGTGAGCATCTGCTCTGCACGCATTCTGACAAACTGCAGCGAGAGGAGAGTCTGCTGCCCTGAGAGTCTGCTGTCTGCCTGCCTGACTTGCTGTCTGGCTGCCTGCTGCAGCATTTTAATGGGTGTGTCCTACTTTCCCCTTCACACTCCTGCATGACACACACACACACACACACACACACACACACACACACACACACACACACACACACTCCCCTCAGCCTCACACACCTACTCCTCCCTCTCTCCCCCCAAAAAAACACCTCTGCTTCTACAAGCACGGTCGACTGCTTGGCAACAGCCAAGCTCACTGCAAGCCAGCTCCACCCAGGACTGCAGTGGAGCCCTGGCACCGAGCCGGCACAGACCTGGCACAGACCTGGCACTGACACAGCACCAATGTGGCTGTAGTGTTCCATTTACTCAAGATCCCATGAGCCGGGAAAAAAAAGCAAAAAGCCTGGTTGGATTAGTCGCACAGTCCTCATTATGTTGCCAGACATCATTTATTTGTCCATCTACGGAAACTAAAGGTGAATAAAAAGTTGTTGTAAATTAGGTCCAGAAATAAAAGTTCTGTTCAGTGTGTTGGTTAAGACAATAACATGTGGAGTAGTGTGTTTTACTACGCTGCCATTCTCTAACGATAACCTGTTGCCTACGTCATATATAGCCTACCCTTTGCCTCCTCACGTCACAACACGTACACCTAATGGCAGGCAGTATATATAACGCTAAGCACAATAAACATAAATAACGACAACCCATTATTCCATCCTCCAAAACCATACATCAAAATGACACACATAGCACAGATCTGTTACAGCCATGACACAGATCTTCAGCTCTTCTCTCACTCGTTCACTCATTCTCTCATTCACTCATTCTCTCATTCACTCATTCTCTCATTCACTCATTCTCAAAGTGGTTTCAGTGGCAAGGCATCACCATGTGGTGTTGCAAAAAGCGTGTATTTGACACAATTAAAATAATACTCTCCATTCAGCTAATCCATTTAGCAATAGCAGCTCTCTCTCTCTCTCTCTCTTTCTATCTCTTTCTTTATCTTTCTCTATCTCTCTCTGTCTCTCTCTATATATATCTCTCTCTATCTCTCTCTCTCTTTGTCTCTATCTCTCTCTATCTGCAGCTCTATCACTGCAGTTCAGCGAATCCATTAGCATTTGCAGCTCTGTCTCTCTCTCTCAAATTCAAATTCAAAGGAGCTTTATTAGCATGACTGTTTGGATACAGTGTTGCCAAAGCCAGTGTTACAGATACTCTCTGTCTCTCTCTTCCTCTCTCTTTCCGCACTGGTATACATGTAGTAGCATCTCTCTCTCTCTCTCTATGTGTCTCTCTCTCCCTCTCTATCTCTCTGTCTCTCCCTCTCTCTCTCTCTCTCTCTCTCTTCCTCTCTCTTTCCGCACTGGTATACATGTAGTAGCATCTCTCTCTCTCTCTCTATGTGTCTCTCTCCCTCTCTCTCTCTCTCTCCTCTCTCTCTCTCTCTCTCTCTCTCTCTCTCTCTCTTCCTCTCTCTTTCCGCACTGGTATACATGTAGTAGCATCTCTCTCTCTCTCTCTATGTGTCTCTCTCTCCCTCTCTATCTCTCTGTCTCTCCCTCTCTCTCTCTCTCTCTCTCTCTCTTCCTCTCTCTTTCTGCACTGGTATGACTGCAGTTCGGCTAATCCATGAGCAGTAGCAGCTCTGTATAAGTAGCAGGAGAGGGAGGAGGAGAAGGGAGGGTTGCTGAGGGGGAGACACAAGGCTAAACGGGGAAGGGCCAGATCAGGGCCAGACCTGGACCAACATCGGTGTCTGTGTGTGTGTGTGTGTGTGTGTGTGTGTGTGTGTGTGTGTGTGTGTGTGAAGGCATTGCAGAGAGAGAGGGGCAGACACACTGAGGGTGGAAGGCTCTGAAGCCCCTCTGCGTCAGATTGTGTGTGTGTGCGTGTGTGCAGAAAGACAGGGGCAGAACTTTGGAGCCTGGGGTAGTAGGACACCCAATGCGGCCCAGGCTAAGGTTTATTTTGTTTGTGTTACTTTGATGGTTAGAGAGAGGCAGAGAGAGATGTGTGCGTGCGTGCGTATGTGCGTGCGTGCGTGCGTGCGTGCGTGCGTGCGTGTGTGTGTGTGTGTGTGCGTGCGTGCACAGAGAGGGAGTGAGGGAAAAAAGAATGAATGAGAATGAGAGAGTTGAAAGAGAAGCAGGGTGCTGAGGGAAAACTCTCAGAGTTTGTGTTTGTGTATGTGTGGGCGTGTGTGTATGAGAGAGACACAGAGTGAGTGAGTGTGTGGGTGTGTGTGTATGAGAAAGCTAGAGAGAGAGAATGTGTGTGTGTGTGTGTGTGTGTGTGTGTGTGTCTGTGAGTGTGTGGGTGTGTGTGTATGAGAAAGCTAGAGAGAGAGAATGTGTCTGTGTGTGTGTGTGTGTGTGTGTGTGTGTGTGTGTGTGTTTGGCTGTTAGTCCTGGTCAGCTGACCGCTGTTGGGGGAGGTGATTGGAGCGACCAGCTGTGCACAGCTGCAGTGTAGGCAGGATTTGCAGTGAGCGAGGGAGTGAGAGGAAGAGGGAGAGGGAGAGAACGATTGGGAGTGAGAGGGAGAGGGAGAGGGAGAAAGAGACAAGGCTGCCAGTGTCTGTTTCAAGCCTTGCACTCTGAGCGCCGGCAGAAGACAGAAGAGAAGAGGAGAGGAGAGGAGGAGGACAGGACAAGAGAGGAGAGGAGAGAAGCGGGGGAGTCCACAACCACCTATCTACTGACTCCTGGACACACACACACACACTCACTGACGAGGAGGCAGCTCCCGGCTTCTGCAGTGTGTGTCGAAGAACTCCAGACTGGAAGAGGGTGGTTCCGGACTCCTTGCCCGTGTGTGTGTGTGTGTGTGTGGACTCTTACGGACGCTACGCTAGTGCAGCTGTAGAGGCAGGCTGGTGGTCAGTCCGTGAGGAGGTGTGGGCAGGGCTGAAGACGCGCTGGCCAAACAGGATCGGAGGAGTCATCCAGGAGTTGCCACTACCCCTGTGTGGTGACGCTGATCGGACACTTGAGGCGACTGGGCATCTGTGGGTTGAGTAGGGAGGGGACGGGCAGTTTACAGGGCAGTGACCACTTGGGCACCGGACCCTGGGGATGCACACAGGGCACTGGACACTGGGGGCTGGGCGCTAACGGGCATCTGCGGACTGAGTAGGGTGCCAGTGTAGGGGGTAGTGGGCGATGGTTATTGATCACTGGGTGCAGGGCATTAAGCGTTGGTTGCTAGGAGAAGGGCACAGTGGGAGTGGCCATATTTGAGCTGGGCTGTGGGCATTGGGTGGTGAGTACTGAATTGGGGATTGGGTGCTGAGTGCTGAATTGGGGATTGGGTGCTGAGTGCTGAATTAGGGATTGGGTGCTGAGTACTGAATTGGGGATTGGGTGCTGTGTTGACGGGGGCAGTTCTGTGGACAAGTGAACACTGGGCACTGACTTCTGGGCGTTGGGCATTGCGCGGCGTGCTGTGCTGGACGTTGGGGGCACGGGGCTCTGTGCGCTGGGCTCCGGGTGTTGGGCATGGGCTGCTCTGCCAGTGTGCTGCTGCTGCAGGCTCTGCGCTCCGTGCTGAGGGGGGGGAACTGCGGGCGCATGTGTACCCGCCGCCAGCAGCAGATCTCTGTGGAGATGCTGCCCCCGCTGCAGGAGGAGGGCGATGGCAGCAAACAACCCTACGCCACCACCATCGTCGTCATGGTAATGATCGATAATTACTCAGTAACTTGCACGCACTCACTTCAGTTTGACTGGACTCTTACTCAACGTACTGTACGCATGGAGAAACTACATACAGGATGTGGAGTTATACAGGAATGTCTGAGTGGTGTGTGTGTGTGTGTGTGTGTGTGTGTGTGTGTGTGTGTGTGTGTGTGTGTATGTGTGTGTTTACTTTTGTGTTATTAAAAGAGGGCTATTTTCTGTAGCAGATTTCCTGAAATTGTGTGTGCTCTTTTATTGTCATTGCTATTTTACTGTCAAAGTGTGTGTGCGTGTGTGTGTGTGTTTGTGGGGATGAATGGGTGTGTGTATGTGTAGATAGATAGATAGATTTGTGTGTGTATGTGTGTATATGCGTGTGTGGGAGGGGGGGGTTGACTGGAAGGCTATGGGGTTTTGCAAATTATGAATGTTTCCCACATGTTCCTGACTCTCCTTCCTTTTGTATCCTCACTCTCATGTTACATGTAGCGCTGTCTGTCTGTAAGACATCTGGTCTCACCACTCAGATGCATTTACACACAGCTACACTCCTTACACATACATACAGTCCTGGACCAGTTACACTTACAACCATTTCTATCTGTTGATTCCTTACATTTATGCCCCTTATTCTGCTATCGGTTTCAACAGCGTAGTTTCATGTGCTGCCAGTCTTTTTTCTGTGTGTGTGTGTGTGTGTGTGTGTGTGTGTGTGTGTGTGTGTGTGTGTGTGTGTTCTGCCTATGACACTTCTCTCGTTCTGATTTCTCTGGTCTGGCTGACGTGTGTGTGTGCATCTGTGATCTTTTGCTGGGCGTCAGAAAGAGGCGATCACGTCTGAGGAGGAGATCTGAGAGTGCAGTATCGTCTCTGTCATGGCTGAGGAAAGAAGGGAGAGAGAGAGAGAGAGAGACAGAAAGAGAGAGAGGAGAAGGAAGGCGACAGATAGAAAGAGGGGAATGATGGAGGAAGAGAAAGGGAAAAGAGGTGGAGAGAGAAGAGGTTCTGTAGGCTGCAGGGGTGTGTGTTCTCTGCTGGGGTGTGTGTTCTCTGCTGGGGTGTGTGTTCTCTGCTGGGGTGTGTGTTCTCTGCTGGGGTGTGTGTTCTCTGCTGGGGTGTGTGTTCTGTGCTGGGGTGTGTGTTCTCTGCTGGGGTGTGTGTTCTCTGCTGGGGTGTGTGTTGGAACAGAGGTGTGTGTTCTGTGCTGGGGTGTGTGTTCTCTGCTGGGGTGTGTGTTCTCTGCTGGGGTGTGTGTTCTCTGCTGGGGTGTGTGTTGGAACAGAGGTTCTGTGGGCTGCAGGGGTGTGTGTTCTCTGCTGGGGTGTGTGTTGGAACAGAGGTGTGTGTTCTGTGGGTTGTGGGGAGGTGGCTGTGCTGGGGTGTGTGTGTTCTCTGCTGGGGTGTGTGCTTGTGTGTTTGGAACAGAGGTTCTGTGGGGTGTGTGTTCTGCATTCTCTGCTGGGGGTGTGTGTTGGAACAGAGGTTCTGTGAGCTGTAGGGGTGCTCTGGGGGTGTGTGTTGGAACAGAGGTTCTGTGGGCTGTAGGGGTGTGTGTTCTCTGCTGGGGTGTGTGTTGGAACAGAGGTGTGTGTTCTGTGGGCTGTAGGGGTGTGTGTTCTCTGCTGGGGTGTGTGTTGGAACAGAGGTTCTGTAGGCTGCAGGGGTGTGTGTTCTCTGCTGGGGTGTGTGTTGGAACAGAGGTGTGTGTTCTGTGGGCTGTAGGGGTGTGTGTTCTCTGCAGGGGTGTGTGTTGGAACAGAGGTGTGTGTTCTGTGGGCTGTAGGGGTGTGTGTTCTCTGCAGGGGTGTGTGTTCTCTCTGCTGGGGTGTGTGTTCCGTAGGCTGGGGTGTGTGTTCCGTAGGCTGGAGGCTGGTTCTCATCTAGCAGCTCTTGTACACCTCCCAGTTTGGTTAGAATTCAGGAACACAAACACGCACACACACACCAGGGCTTCACATTAATGGTTGCCCGGTTGCCCTACCAAACTGTTACAAGTGGCAGTCAGTGACAAAACCTCATGCCCTGACACACACACACACACACACACACACACACACACACACACACACACACACTGCCTGCCCATCCCTGATACCTGCAGTGGACAAGGTGGTGGTGTGTGTTTGTGGCTGGAGGTCGGTGCGGTGCAGCAGACAGAGAAACTGGGCTTATGGGTCACTCATGCTGCTGACACAGAGCTGAGCTGGTCCTGTGCTTACTCAGTAAGGTTGCAGTGTATGTGTGTGTGTGTGTGTGTGTGTGTGTGTGTGCTTACTCAGTGTTGTTGAAAGAGTGTTAGTGTTTTCCTACTCAGTGAGAGCATTTATGCACATCCATGTATATATACTGTAGATATGTGTGTGTGTGTGTGTGTGTGTGTGTGTGTCTGTCTGTCTGTCTGTCTGTCTGTCTGTGCTCGCGTACTTAGTGTCCTCTGTGTGTGTGTGTGTGTGTGCCCTGCAGGTGTCCTTTGTGTCATCAGTGGGCACACTTCCAGGGTGCTGAGTTAATGAGAGGATGTGTGTGTGTGTGTGTGTGTGTGTGTGTGTGTGTGTGTGTGTGTGTGTGTGTGTGTGTGTGTGTGTGTGAGCATGCAGAGTTAATGACAGGCTGAGTGGACAGGTGAGCATGCCTGCTGTCAGTTTAACGGGATCACTATACTACTTCCTGTCCTTTTATCTCAACTTCCTCTCTAACACCTAACCTCTGCCCAACATACACACACACACACACATTCACAGTTTCCCTTTATATCTAAATAGAGGCTTCCTCTGAGCCAGATACTGTATGTTTACATATATTTCTTTAACATAGACTTGTGTCCTAAGTGTGTTCTCACTTTATCATTCGTGTGTGTGTGTGTGTCTGTGTGTGTTTGTGTTTGATCCTTGAGGTTTGATGCCATGATCGTGCTGTTGTTATGGATTCAGCTCAAATGTGACAAGCACCAATCTGTCCAGTTCCATTTGTTTATCTTCTGCATATGGTTCTGACCGGTCCAGATCTCCTCTCTCTGGTTATGGCTGCGTTTGGTTCTGCTGTTCTGACCGCTCCAAATGATCTCTCTGGTTATGGCGGTGTTTGGTTGTTGCCCCCTCATTTCTCAGTATGACAGAGGTTCGCGTGACGGCTATCACACCTTCTCAGTGGGACTGACGTCAGCTGGCCTGACTGCCTGTTGTGGTTATTATAGCGGAGTGTGTGTGACGGTGATGGTGGGGTGGGGACCTGCCTGTTGTGGTTATTATAGCAGTGTGTGTGTGTGACGGTGACGGTGGGGTGGGGGTGTTGTGAACATCTTGTGCCTCCCAGTGGTGCCTCGGTGCCTGGAAGTGTCAAAGCCATTTACAGGGATGTCTCGACTCTCTCTCTGGGACTCGGAGCTCAGAGCTGAGAACTGTCTCACTTCCTGCCATCACAGCAGAGGCTCCTCAGTTCCCAGCCAGGTCTGAATGAACGCTCTGGAGACCCATAGCAGCCCATCACACTCCTTTGATCCGCAAGTCTTTGGTCCAATGTTAGAGGCCCATAGTGTAATATACATGTGCAAGTAAGATGAAGCATTCCATCAAGCTTTATTTGTATAGCGCCTTTCGAGCAGTATAGTATAGTTTGGGGGGCAGCCGTGGCCTACTGGTTAGCGCTTTGGACTTGTAACCGGAGGGTTGCCGGTTCGAACTCCGACCAGTAGGCACGGCTAAAGTGCCCTTAAGCAAGGCACCTAACCCCTCACTGCTCCCCGAGCACCGCTGTTGTTGCAGTCAGCTCACTGCGCCGGGATTAGTGTGTGCTTCACCTCACTGTGTTCACTGTGTGCTGAGTGTGTTTCACTAATTCACGGATTGGGATAAATGCAAATTTCCCTCATGGGATCAACACAACTACCTCTATTTTTTTTATATATATGTCCTATATTTTTTTACTATAGTACCAGGTTATTTCCATATATATGTCCTATAATTTTGATGCAACATATTTCAAAGTCTTGCACTTTAATTTAATGTTTATTGTCTACACAATGCATAAATAGAAGACCACATACAGTACTAATTGTGGTTAGTGATTATGAAGTTACATGTTGTGCTCTTGACATGACTTGTGTGGCTATTTAGCTAGCTGGTTATATAATCTTAGTACCAGGTTATTTCAAGGCTAGTTAGCTAAAGACCAAGTTGCCACAATCTTAAATAGAAGACCACATTTAGCTAGCTGGTTTAGTGATTATGAAGTTATGGATTCATCATGCAGCTTGTTTTGCATTTCCCTAGTTTGCCTAATGGGTAATTAGTGAGTGTGTGTGTGTGCTTGCATGTGTATGTGTGTGTGTGTGTGTGTGTGTGTGTGTGTGTGTGTGTGTGTGTGTGTGTGTGTGTGTCTGTCTGTCTGTGTGTCGTGTGTGTGTGTGTGTGTGTGTGTGTGTGTGTGTGTGTGTGTGTGTGTTTTTCCATGTGTCGCTAGAGCATGTTTCATTGTCTCTATGTAAGTGTCTATCTGGATTATGTGTGTGTGTGTGTGTGTGTGTGTGTGTGTGTGTGTGTCGGTGCGTTCCTCAGTTAGTTTCCCACATGAAAATGATGGCATTGGAAGAGCTGAGTGGAAAAATGGCCGTCTCAGATTTTTTTGGCAGGACACCTCCCTGAGGATGTTGTTGTGCTTCTCTTCTCTCTCCCTTTCTTTCTCCCTCGTTTCATCCTAAATTCCTTTATCCCTCCATCATTCTCTCCCTTTATCCCCCCATTCTCTCCCTTTCTCTTCATCCCTCTCTCCCTCCCATCATGAATTGTGTCTTCCTCTCCTTATCCATCCATCTCTCTATTTGTCCTTATGTTAAAATGCAGGCTCCTCTCTGTCGACCTCCTTCTCCTCCTCCTCTTCCCTCTCTTCCCACTCTTCTTTTCTTCCCTCTCTTCTCTTCTCTTCTCTTCTCTTCTCTTCTCTTCTCTTCCCTCTCTTCCCTCTCTTCTCTCCTCTTCTCTTCTCTTCTCTTCCCTCTCTTCCCTCTCTTCTCTCCTCTTCTCTTCTCTTCTCTTCTCTTAGTTTGGCACCAGCACTTGTCCCCTGCAGTCAGGGACCCTTCTGTTTTTCATTTCTAAGCAGAAAAAACTATTTTCTTCTTCTTCTTCTTCTTTTGAGTGACACTCTTAGAGTTTCCATCTCATTCATTAAAATATCTTCATGTGGCACTGGACCCTGTGGCATCCTTCATCCTCAGACAGCAGATAAGGCTGCAGGGAGATGGCAGTATTATGTGGCAGGGGTAAAAATAGATAGAGAAAGACAGAGAGAGAGAGAGAGAGAGAGAGAGAGAGGTACAGAGAGATATCTGGGGTCTGGCACATTTACATGTTTCTCACATGCTTGTTTTTGCCAAGAAATCTCAGTATTGGGCTGAGCTGAGCTGACTCTGCAAGACTCTTCAAGTCCTCCTGTCCTTCTCTGCTGCTCCGTTTTAATCTCTCTCTCCTCCTATCTCCTCCTTGTTCCTGTAGGGTTTCCTGTGATTACTCCTGTAGGGTGTCCTGTGATTACTACTTTAGGGTTTCCTGTGATTACTATGTGATTACTACTGTAGGGTTTCCTGTGATTACTACTTTAGGGTTTCCTGTAGGATGTCATGTGATTACTACTGTAGGGTTTCCTGTGATTACTACTGTAGGGTTTCCTGTGATTACTACTGTAGGGTTTCCTGTGATTGCTACTTTATTACTACTGTAGGGTTTCCTGTGATTACTACTTTAGGGTTTCCTGTGATTACTACTTTAGGGTTTCCTGTGATTACTACTTTAGGGTTTCCTGTGATTGCTCCTGTAGGATGTCATGTGATTACTCCTGTAGGGTTTCCTGTTACTCCTGTAGGGTTTCCTGTGATTGCTCCTGTAGGATGTCATGTGATTACTCTTGTAGGGTTTCCTGTAGGATGTCCTGTGATTGCTCCTGTATGATGTCATGTGATTATTACTGTAGGGTGTCCTGTGATTACTACTGTAGGGTGTCCTGTGATTACTACTGTAGGGTTTCCTGTGCTTAATGTGATTACTCCTGTAGGGTCTCCTTTACAGAGCACTAATCCCAGTGGCACATTGGCCAGGATCTCTCCTCAGGCCAGGGCAGGCAGGGTCACACTGTGGCATTCTGGGGGTTGTAGTCATATGATCACTGAGCTGCTTTGTGTAATGGTTGACTGAGAGTAGTATGCACAGTCTGTTGTTGATGTTGTGAGATAAGAGGGGAATTTTGGGGAACAGGTCCACAGGGGGGGTGAGGTTTTACATCTGCTTTCACTGGTGGGGGGGGAAGTCCCACGTTCTACACAGGACGTTGCTATGGTTATTCCTGCTTGTCAATAATGCCAGAGTGCTGTCGCCAAAACTGTTGCAACTTCCTGTTCTTCAGTTCCAGCCAGATCCTATCTCTCTCTCTCTCTCTCCCTATCTCTCTCTCTGTCCCTTTCTCCCTCTCCACATCTCTCTCTCTCCCTATTTCTCTCTCTCCTCTCTCTCTCACTCTCTCTATCTCTCTTTATCCCCCAATCTCTCGCTCTCTCTCTCCCTCCTTCCCCTCCTTCCATCAGAGCCATAATGATAAGTGACACTTTTATATTGCTCTGAGGCTCTGTGTGCTGTGGTGTGCTATTGCATTCACACACATCTCACACTCTTATCTTCAGATATTTTTTCTCTTTTTCTATTACCCTCTCCATCCCTTTCCCTCTCCCTCTCTCCCTCCATCTCTCTCTCTCTCTCCCTCACCCTTTTTTGGTATCTTTCTGTCTCTCCCACAAATGTACTTTCTCTCTCCATCATTCTATATGCCCACCTCACCCCTCACCGCCCCCCCCCCCGATGAGAGTCTGATAATTACACCCTCTGTATTGTGCGTGTTTTGATGGCCTGCAGCTGCCATTTATACACACAGTGCACTCCCATAGGCACGAGGAGTCAGCAGAAAGAGAGAGAGAGAGAGAGAGAAGGGGAATGAATATAACACAGTCTAGGAGGGAAGGAGAATATTATAGGGTTTGGAATTAGCCGTGTAAACAGGTGATGGATAGAGAGAACAATGGCTTGGGTGAAAGGATGCAGGGGCGGGAGGAGGAGAGGAGGATGAGAGGAGGAGGAGGGCGTGGCGTGGTGGAGGAGTGGAACAGTGTTAATTGCACCTTACTGTGTCACGACTCATAAGCTGACTGGATTTGCATGGCTTGGGTAGAGTCCTCAAGTGAATCTGGTCACAGCGAGGGTCACCAAGAACAGGAAGCAAGAGTCCGTGGGCAGGTCAACAGGAAGTAAAGACTGTGATCAGGCTCAACCTTAAGGAGACACGCCACCAGCTCCGACACGAGTACGGTGGGGGCACTCCTCCTCCGACACCCAATTACTTGGTTTACATTGTTTAATACTACCTTGCACACCAGCACTGAAATCTTTGGCTACTGTCGTGTTGATTTTTTTATTTTTTGAAATATAATTATATCAATAGGATAGTGGAGAGAGACACTAAGCGGGTGGGAGAGAGACATGACAGCAGGGCGAACCTGTGTCCCTACGAGCACTGAGACCCAAATGTGTTACAGTGCTGCCATTTGCGTCATAGCTCCCCCCTGTTGATTTTAATTTTTGTCTACAAAGCAATGGAAGTGAAGAAGTGATGGAACGTGGGCAGTCAGGAGTGCCCTGCGGTGATGCACTGGTTTTGGAGGGAAATGCAGCATGAGAGTCTTGTCTAACAGACTGCTCACCTCGTTTCTGCCAGAGCAGAGACACACAGCCAGCCCAAGCAGCTTCTCCAATATGCTCTAAATAATGAAAAACTGTGACTTCTCCACTTCTCCACAGTGTGTGTGTGTGTGTGGATTAGTGTAATTTATGGCATTCTAGTGATGCCTGTTGCCTTGCTGTGTCATACTCCTGGGGGCTATCTGTCTCTGTATCTGTGTCTGTCTGTGTGTGTGTGTGTGTGTGTGTGTGTGTCTTGTGTGTGTGTGTGTGTGTTGTGTGTGATTAAAGCCCCAGTGTATCTTAGAATGGCGATTATGATTAAACATCTGTGTGTGTGTGTGTGTTCTGTGTGTGTGTGTGTGTGTGTCTGTGTGTGTGTGTGTGTGTGTGTGTGTGTGTGTGTGTGTGTGTGTGTGTGTGTGTGTGTGTGTGTGTGTGTGTGTGTGTGTGTGTGTGTGTAACTCAGGAACAGTTTTCTCCACTTTTTATGTATGTGTGTAGCACTTGGCCTGTGCCTGTGCAAGTGTTTGTGTGTGTGTGTGCGTGTGTGTGTGTGTGTGTGTGTGTGTGTGTGTGTGTGTGTGTGTTTGTTCTTCCCTATCCCACATATTTCCCCCCCTCTCTCTCCAGTGGTGAGCAGTGCATTACACCTCAGAGGACTTTAATGCACATTATTGATCCACTGAAACAGCACTTTCCTGCTCCAGTATGTCAGACTGGTCCACTTGCCCCGGGCACAAGGTACCGATTGAGGAGGGGGCAGGACAGGGCAGTTATGACTGTGGGATCCCTCCAGCGGGGGCAAGTGAATCTGTGACGATTCGTTTCCATTTGATTCTCTTGTATCAGCCGACCAATCAGTGCCATGATTTGGAGGGATTATGACGAGTGCTTAGCAACAAACCCATGGGGGTTGTTTTGTTAAGGGGAAACCCACAAGAGGGTACTCACGCACGTACACATACACACACACACACACACACACACACACACACACACACACACACACAGACTGGGGAGTGTGTGGGTGTTCGTTTTGGTTTTGTTTGGTCTGGCGTGTGTGCCTGCATGCGGTAGGTGGGTGTTTGTGTACGGCTGAGTGGGTGTTCAATCATTTTTGCAATTGTATATGTGTGTGTGTGTATGTGTGTGTGTGTGTCAATGTATGTGTGTGTATCTTTGTGTATGTGGCTGTGTATGTGTGTGTGTGTATCACTATGTGTGTATGTGTGTGTGTGTATCACTATGTGTGTGTGTGTGTGTATCACTATGTGTATGTGTGTGTGTGTGTGTGTGTGTGTGTATCACTATGTGTGTGTGTGTGTGTGTGTGTTTTATTACTATGTGTGTATGTGTGTGTGTGTGTATCACTATATGTGTGTGTGTGTATGTGACTGTGTGTTTGTGTGTATCACTATGTGTGTGTGTGTGTGTATGAGACTGTGTGTGTGTGTGTGTGTATCACTACAGTATGTGTGTGTGTGTGTGTGTGTGTGTGTGTGTGTGTGTGTGTGTGTGTGTGTGTGTGTGTGTGTGTGTGTGTGTGTATGTGAATGTGAATGTGACTGTGTGTGTGTATCACTATGTGTGTGTGTGTGTGTGTGTGTGTGTGTGTGTGTGTGTGTGTTCTGTGTTTGTGTGTTTTGGCGTGGCCTGACCTGCATCAGCTTAAACAGCCCTGTGCTGCCCTTGTGGATTAGAACTATACATACTGCACAGGCCTATAGATCTCTCCGACAATAGATCACCTGGGACTGCATCCACACACTGCCCTCTGGACTTCCCTCATACACTCCCACAGTAACAACACCAACACCATAAAGGCCAGACACACCCTTAGCTACACTGAGCTACAGCATCAGCCACAAACACATTTACACTGTGAACACTAGTAAACCTTTTGGATTATTGTGTGTGTGTGTGTGTGTGTGTGTGTGTGTGTGCTTTTGTAGCCTTTCAGTATAGCCTTTCAGTCTCTCTCTCTCTCTCTGACTATGTCATGTGTGACTCTCTCTCTCTCTCTTCTCTCTCTTTCTGTCTCTCTCTGGTTCAACTTCCTCTCTTTGCCGCACTATGTGACTAGTTTCAAATGCTCTTTACAAAGCTCCTGTCACTCGGTGAAGCAGGCAGTGAACATTTGTGTGGCCGTGCCTGCGTGTGTGTGTGTTTTGTATCCGTCTAGAAAACGCATGTGTGTGTGGATATAAGAATATGAGCTTCAGGATGAATCGGATCACCTTTCGTAAGAAACATAAAGCCAGACGCGAGCGAACCGAGTTTAACAGATTAAGCTGTGTACGTATGGAACCTTTTTTATTGAACCTTTTTCTTTATCTCGTCGTGGTTCTCTTTTTCTCTTAACTGTGCCTCTCGTTGACTCCACTTCTCATCTTATCTGGTCATAAGAGGCCAACGGCAAAACATAGCCTAGTACTTTTTGTGCTTTTTCTTTTCCAAAATGTATTTTTTGGTTGCACCCTTCAATATGTGGTTACAGGGAGATGTAGAGCATTCATTAGTAATAACCTCAAATAACTGTTTGTATCTCTCTGTTTCTTTATCATATTTACTGTTGTTGGCTTCTACAGAGCATTGGGAGGTAATAGAGCATGGAGCGATACACGTGTCAGTGTGTGTGTGTGTGCGCGTTGCTGTCAGTTTGTGTCTCTGCGTGTGGTTAGTTTCCCTGCATGCTGCTGTAGCTGAATTTATTTTCATGTTGAAGTTCTCACAAGCTAGTGCTGAAACCATGGTGGTTTTGAAGCTTTCGATAGCATTGTTCAGATAGTGCTGGTGTTGGAGGTCTTGTTGGAGGTTAGAGGTCTTACTAGCCTTTGTTCATTGTTCAACCCATTAGTACTGGTTTTGAATGTAACACTATGTTGGGGTTAAATTCACACTAGTGAGTGTTGAAATAGTCCGGGTTGAGAAGCCCACGTTAGAAAGTGTTTTACCAGCATTGGTGAAGTCCCTTGGAGAGTTTTCCTTTGAATTTGAACAGTGATGAACAGCTGTGATATACCCAGTCCTCACTTTGGCTGTTTCACAATGCTAGAGCTGACATTACTGTCCTTTAAAGCACTACTGGTGGGTTTTTGTGTGTGTGTGTGTGTGTGTGTGTGTGTGTGTGTGTGTGTGTGTGTGTGTGTGTGTGTGTGTGTTTCTCCGAGCGTGCCAAAGAATATAACTCAGGTCTGGAGTCGAAAGGTCAGGTTCATCACTGACTTCAGCTGGTTCAACACTCAAAAGGAAACTCTACTTGCTCAAAATACCACCTTGACATCATGATGCATTTGTGGTGACTTCCCCAAGCTTAATCACTGTTGTGATCATATTCTAATGTATGGTGTAACTGATATCAGTAGTCGAAATTGACTATTGCCTGAACCAGCCTACTCTTACATGTCAAAGTAAGCATTCACAAATAGTGTATTGAAGATTGTTTGTGCTAACTGATGCATAGGGCTGCTTTTTGAAAACCTCATTGCTACTCTTGAAAGAAAAAGAAACATTCTGAAGTTACAGTGCAAGTATACAAGCTACTGTGTTTTGCAGTAAAAAAAAAAAAAACTATTCATAATCTCCAGTTCATTTGGAGAAATTTGTGCACCAGTGATGTGCAGCTCTAGTATTTTTAGTGGTTGTCTCAGTAGTTTTCTGGAGTGAGTGTGTGTGTGAGTCTGTGTGTGTGTGTGTGAGTCTGTGTGTGTGTGTGTGTGTGTGTGTGTGCGTGTATGTGCGCGTGTGTGTGTGAGTGTGTGTGTGCCTCTTTGTATGTGTGTGTGTGTGTGTGTGTGTTTGTCTGATGGTGAATGTCAGGTGCTTCTGCTTCATGCCTTTATGCCTGAGATTCTTTTGGATATGAGAGTCGCAGAATGACATGTCTCTCTAAGCCACTGGAATTCCCCTCCATTTGGGGGCTTGTCCCGGGGTCTTCACAGCTCCTGCTGGTCGCAGTGTGGGGGTTACGTGCAAGCAGAGATGACAGTTAGCTTTAGCAGTGTGGCGTGGATACGTGCAAGCAGAGATGCAGTTAGCGTTAGCAGCAGTGTGGCGTGGATACGTGCTAGCAGAGGTGACAGTTAGCATTAGCAGTGTGGCGTGGATACGTGCAAGCAGAGGTGACAGTTAGCATTAGCAGTGTGGCGTTAGTGCAAGCAGATATGACGGTTAGCTTTAGCAGTGTGGCGTGGATACGTGCAGGAAGACCAAAGTAGGCGGTTAGCGTTAGCAGTGTGGCGTGGGTATGTGCAAGCAGAAACAGTGTGGTGTGGATACATGCAGGAAGACCAGACCAGACGGTTAGCGTTGGCTGCAATATGCATAGGTTAGAGCAGATACTTATCTAGTGGACGCTACGCAGAGGTGTGGATGCTTCCTCTCAGCTCTGGGAAGGCTGTCTGATCGGAAAGTATCTGGTGTGTGTGACTGTGGTGCAGTAGTTTTTTCACTTTCTGCTATCTGATTGGGTTGATCTCATGTAGTCCCTGATATATTTTGCCAATATACTGTTTGTCAAATTCAGCATTTCTCCTCACTGGCATTCAATTATACACTCCTAGCAAAACACCTTCCTACCAATTAAAGAGGGTTTTAATTGGCCACTGAGTTGAAATATCAACAATTTCATCAAACAGTACACCTATGCTTGATAATTGGTCCACAATCAGAACGCAGTCCAAATTGAATGTTGATAAATGGGCCAGATCGCGCTAACTGCTGAACACTGCTATCTCATAGCTAGCGTGTTGTCTCTGTGTAGGAAGTGCGCATCCCTTGGCCAAGGTCCAGTTTCACCTGGACTCACCAGACTGGTAAGTGCAGGCTCACCTTGCACCTGTCTCCTGTGTCCTGCTTGAGTCATGCACCAGGGGATGATTTTATTGCTAGCATGGCTATATGGCTGTCATTAGCCTATGGACATAGAACACAGACTGGTTGAGAGTTGAGATTCAGATAGGTCTGGGTTCAGATCTTGGTTCATGTACAATGAGTATGGAAGTGCTGTTTCATTTAGTCGACCTGTGTGTTATACTCCACTTGAAGTTAGTTGCTATGTAATAGAGTGTGTAATGTGCACTGAGCAGTCTGAAGTGCTATGGTGGAGTTCTACTGGACTTGAAGTGTTGAGTGTAGTTCTCTTACTCTCTCTCTCTCTCTCTCTCTCTCTCTCTCTCTCTCTCTCTCTCTTATTTCTTTCTCTCTGAAGCTGCCTGGCCTGCATTCCTCTTTGATGCAGAAATCGGCTCGTTTTATTCACAAATGACAAACAGATGCTCCGCTCTGCTCTCCTGTCATATGTATTACATGTAGAGAGCACATTTAAACAGAATGGATGTGGGAAACTAAACAATGAAAGGGAACAGCAAACACCCCTTTTTTACTGCAGACAGCGCATGAAAGAACTGTCTTTCACCACTCTACATACATAAAACAGCCTTTTGTGCTGTTTCATGCATAAGAAATGCCCAACTGTGATTACTTCACTTGTAAATGCACTTAGTGCACAGTCTTTGAAAATGTATCTCAGTTTACTGAGCTGTACTGGACTACATGCTTGTCTGTGACACAGTGATGAAGACTTTCTGTCAAATCTGGCTCAGACCCAAACCCAAAATGTGTATTGCAACAAGCCAGTGTTTATGTTGGAACTTTGAAAGAACACAAATGTCATCATCTTGGTTGCGTAGCCTAGTCGCTTGTTTGGAGCTGAAGAACTGCTTGGTAGATTTGTCATAGCAACCACAAAGTTTATCCATTATGACATCACAGAGGGGTGCAATCAGACGTCTGGAAAGGTTTTTTGGTGAGTGACAGGAGAACAGCCCATGGGAGCAGCTTGATAAATGCGCTATGGGTAAATGAGATGATGAAGAGGGCTTTAAAAGGAACTTTGATTTGTTCCTGAAGTTCCTGCAGTTCCTCTCAGAGAACCTTCAGGCAGAGTGGAGGATGCTCTGACTTCCTTTTACAGATGTGCCGGACTCTTGGTATTTACGGAGATCAGGGGTCATGTATGGAGGTCTGAAGTCAAAGGTTAACTGCCCATTCCCATGCAGCTGCCCTATGTGTGTGTGTGTGTGTGTGTGTGTGTGTGTGTGTGTGTGTGTGTGTGTGTGTGTGTGTGTGTGTGTGTGTGTGAGCCGGAGGGATGGGAGCGGTTAATGAGAAGGATTTTGTGGTCGGGAAAACACTCCAGTCATGATGTGTGAACAACACTGAGAGGCACTAACACCCCCTCTCCACACACACACAAACACACACACACACACACACACACACACACACACACGCCTGTCTTCATCCCTCCCTGACCGCAATGGGCGGTGGTGGTCGCAGATGTGTTGCCTGGTAAGACCAACATAGAAAAACACATGGGGGCGTTGCGCAGGCTACTGCAGGAGACAGCATCACTCATTAAACACTGTATGTGTGTGTGTGTTCATTTGTTTGTGCATGTTTATTTGTGTATGTGTGTGTGCATGTAGTTGTCTGCTCAGTCACATCACTCACACATTAGCCTTCAACAGGACAGTTTTAGTTTGCATATTAATAAAAGATACACAATTGATACAGCATTGGGGGTCCATGACTCTCTTTAGGTCTTTGGTTAAAGTTCTCAACCAGAGTTCAGCTACCAGTGTAAAGCTTGGTTCGTTGGTTGGCTTTGTCCTATTTGATCAAAGGAGGCAAGAAAGGGAATAAGCAGTGGAAGCAGAGGGCACAGCAAAGACACTAGGACCAGAAAATCCACAATCACACACACACACACACAGCAAAGACACTAGGATCAGCAAATCCACAATCACACACACACACAAACACACAGCAAGTACACTAGGACCAGCAAGGACACAGTCACATACACACCACACACACGCACACGCACAGCAAAGACACTAGGACCAGCAAAGACACTAGGACCAGGATCATTGGCTCCTGTGTAAGGGTATGAAGATGAACCACCTTAAAGACTCTTCCCCTTACATGCTATACAGTACACTTCCACAATAGAGTTTACAGAGCTAAGCAGTGTGTGTGTGTGTGTATAAGTATAAGTATATATACTCTTTTGATCCCGTGAGGGAAATTTGGTCTCTGCATTTATCCCAATCTGTGAATTAGTGAAACACACTCAGCACACAGTGAACACACAGTGAGTGAAGCACATACTACGGTAATCCCGGCGCAGTGAGCTGCCAGCAACTTTAATATGAGTATAATATGAAATATGAGTATGCTGGCATGAGTATTAAGTAGTATCAGTAGCATTGTATACACGTCCTCTAATATACGGTATACAAGTGCTGTATGCAAGTCAGCAGTGCACTTTTTGTGCTGTGTAGTAATGCAGTATGACTTCAGACGAAGCCTCTGCCTGGTGCTGCGTCACACACGTGTGTGTGTGTGTGTGTGTGTGTGTGTGTGTGTGTGTGTGACATCAAACCCAGCCTCTGTCTGGTCCAGTGTTGCATCCTCAGGCCCTGTGTGGAACCCAGGGTTGTGTTCCCTCCATTTTCTGTGGTGTGTGTGAATGACTCAGAGAATACATTGAAAGCTCAGGTTTAGTGTGTGTGTACTGTGTGTAGTGTGTGTGTGTGGTCCAGCATTGCATCCTCAGGCTCTGTGTGGAACCCAAGGTTGTGTTCCCTCCATTTTCTGTGGCCTGTGTGTGTGTGACTCAGAGGACACACTGGAAGCTGAGGCAGCTGCCTGGGCTTTGGGTTTCCGCCCCTGAATCATGCCTATGTTTAGTTCCCTCCCTCCCTCGTTCGCTCTCCTGCTCGCTAGCGTTCATTTTTAGGCCTGTCTCATCTGGTCTGCTTGCCTCGTATGTTACCAAGTAACGGGCACGTTTGTTTTGGATATTGCAAGAGCAGGGTTTTATTTCAGAACCACGCGCTAGAAATATAAACACGCTTGTGCCGAGTCGGCTGTAAATCTTTCGGAGCAGTGTCAGTATTCTCCGACTCTGCTAGACAGCGCGGGGCAGAGCTCTGCTGACCTCATGTTAGATGTAACTCGAGGGCACTGACCAAGATTTGCAGGAGCAGAGAGAATGAGTAGGCCCTGCTGTGTGATTTGGACAACGTCCAGCATGCAAATGTGTGTTTATGTGTGTGTGTGTGTGTGTGTGTGTGTACATGTGTGTGTGTTTTGGTTCAGCAACACTGATATGTGTGACTGTGTGTGTGTGTGTGTGTGTGTGTGTATCTGTGTTATGATTCAGAAGTGCTGATGTGTGTGTGCTGATGTGTATGTCTGTTTGTGTGTTATGGTTCAGCAGCGCTGATGTGTGTGTTCTTGTGTGTTCAGCAGGAAAAGCCGAAACTGATTGACCCTCTGGACTATGAGGCGGTGATCTCGGAGCTAGAGGCGGAGCTTAAGGAGGACCCCCATCAGGACCTGCTTCTCTTCCCTGAACACGACTTTACTGTAAGTACCAAACACGACGTTACTCTAGGTACCAAACACGACTTTACTGTAAGTACCAAACACGACGTTACTCTAGGTACCAAACACGACTTTACTGTAAGTACCAAACACAACATTACTGTAAATACCAAACACGACTTTACTGTAAGTACCAAACAAGACATTACTCTAAGTACCAAACACGACTTTACTGTAAGTACCAAACGCAACGTTACTCTAAGTACCAAACACGACTTTACTGTAAGTGCCAACCATATAGGTCAATATATATCTGTTTCTCATGCTTATCTATCAGTCTGTGTGTTTTCCTGTCTGGTCAAATGTTATTTCTGTCATTTCATTTCCTGTTGTTTGATATGAGCTAATTCTGTCCACGGAACTAGAGCTGGCATGCGTAAAAACTTTGGTTGCTTATCATCCGATAGTGCTGCTTCGATAGTGCTGCTTACCTTAACAAACACA
>NC_063203.1:22753244-22768244 GCF_017589495.1 Alosa alosa | reverse complement strand
TCTTCATTTTTTTCCTGTGTATGATCTTAAAATATGAACATGAGTATCTAGTAGAGAGCTCATTTCTCATTGGATGGTCAGCGGAGAGAACTTATCACTCATTGGTTGACCAGTGCAGAGAGTTCATTTCTCATTGGATGACCCATGTAGAAAGCTCATATCTCATTGGTCATCTTTAGTGTAGTACTAAGGACACAAGCTTGCATGGCTCAGCAGGATGGTCCTGGGGAGAATGGGTCCAGATCAGGAGGATGGTGTCGTGAAGGAATTATGCAAAAAACATTATCATCATGGTCATTGCATAATAACGCATCCGTAAACACTGACTGGGCCTGAGCGTTTTGATACAGCAACACAGATGCAATCTCCATTTCTCTATGACTTCATCCATTATATTGTCATTCGTTTGTTAGTATCAAGATGAGTCTGTCGCAACCTCACTCTCTTCACTGCGGTTCAATATACTTTGGTTTGGGTCCAACCAAAGCACTAGAGTTAGACACTTAGCATGGCGTGCCCGGTGTAATGAAGATCACTCTAAAGTTACGCTCTCTCTCTCCTCTCTCTCTCTCTCTCTCTCTCTCTCTCTCTCTCTCTCTCTCTCTCTCTCTCTCTCTCTCTCTCTGTCTTGGTGGGCCGATTGGCTGTGTCTATGGTGGATTCTCTACTGTGTTGTGTCTTGTAAGGGTCTTATAAACACCTCTCTCTCTCTCTCTCTCTCTCTCTCTCTCTTTCTCTTCAGGTCTCTCTCTCTCTCTCTCTCTCTCTCTCTCTCTCTCTCTCTCTCTCTCTCTCTCTCTCTCTCTCTCTCTCTCTCTCTCTCTCTCTCTCTCTCTCTTCCAGGTCTCTCTCTCTCTCTCTCTCTCTCTCTCTCTCTCTCTCTCCAGGTCTCTCTCTCTCTCTCTCTCTCTCTCTCTCTTCCCTCTCTCTCTCTCTCTCTCTCTCTCTCTCTCTCTCTCTTCCAGGTCTCTAAACACCTCTCTCTCTCTCTCTCTCTCTTTCTCTTCCAGGTCTCTCTCTCTCTCTCTCTCTCTCTCTCTCTCTCTCTGTCTTGGTGGGCCGATAGGCTGTGTCTATGGTGGATTCTCTACTGTGTTGTGTCTTGTAAGGGTCTTATAAACACCTCTCTCTCTCTCTCTCTCTCTCTCTCTCTTTCTCTTCCAGGTCTCTATCTCTCTCTCTCTCTGTCTTGGTGGGCCGATAGGCTGTGTCTATGGTGGATTCTCTACTGTGTTGTGTCTTGTAAGGGTCTCATAAACACCTCTCTCTCTCTCTTCCAGGTCTCCACTCTTCCCCTGGAGACACGGACGCTGCAGTCCACTGTCCCAGCTGAGGCAGAGGAACAGGCCAAATGTCTGCTGGTCAGACAGGTAAGTCCTACCATGCTCTCAAAGTGACCAGATAGCCACCAATATGTTACCTGTGTGATTATATTCGAATCTGATGAAAGTTCTGATTATCACGACAACTACATGTATGCTCATTTTCCGAGACAAATAAATGTAAATGCAATCTAAAGAAAAATATATCCATTGCAGTGCTAAGATATTTCTCCCACTCAGTACGGCGCTGGGTCAGGTCTGTAAAGGATATTCGTCTCCGTGTCTGTCAGTCGTGCTGGCATGCATATCAAAGCGTATAATTATAATAAGTGCATATTAGAACGGAAGGGCTCTGGCTAAAAAGAGGGCAGTGAGTTCTAAGTCATTATTTTTTAGCTTGTTGTAAGTCCTGCCAGGACAGCAGACAGCAGATTTAACAGGTAAAGCAGATGTAGTGTGTGTGTGCAGATCCTGAGAGAGAGAGAGAGAGAGAGAGAGAGAGAGAGAGCATTAGCTACACTAGGCGGATTTTCATTAACCCAGAAAATGCGGCAATCTAAAATGCGCAAAATGATAAATAAGTAATGGCTGTATATTGCGTATGAACAAAAGAGTTTATGCGCTTGCAGGAGGTGCTTTGTCAGAGACATGCTGATATAGCACTATAGCACTATTCCACAAAAGTGGAATAGAAACTTTATAAATAGACATTTTGGTGAGTTACGTGACACTATACATACATGTTACGTGTGGTCTGATGAGGTGACAGAAATATTTTTAAAATTGGTTTGAGGTGAAGACATTGGTGCAAGTCTACACCAAGTGATACAATTCAAACATTCATGATAATAACTGTGGACAATGCCCACCCAGAATAGTGATGCTTTGTTGCTGCCAAAAGGGTTGAAGTTTTTTACCTCCCCTCCGATTCTGTCAACTTCAATTCATAATTACCACAGCAGATGCAATTTGATGGATGCAATTGAAGTTAAACAATGGCTATCGCGAGAATATAAAAGCCCTATTTAATCGCATGGTATCCCTCAATGGAAACACTGACCATTCACAATTGTGTTCTTTCAACTTGTTGAAAATATCAGTTAAGTTGCAGCGTAAAGCTGTAATGGAAACCAAGCTACGAAACCAGGCTACGGTTCAGGTCTTAGCCACAAAGGCATGAAGACACGGTTGTGTGTGTGTGTGTGTGTGTGTGTGTGTGTGTGTGTGTGTGTGTGTGTGTGTGTGTGTGTGTGTGTGTGTGTGTGTGTGTGTGTGTGTGTGTGTGTGTGTGTGTGTGTGTGCGCTCCTGACACCCCAGACACTATTTATCGGAAAACTACACAGATGCTCTCTCTGTTTGTATGACCTGTCCTTGTGTTTTGTTGTGTGTGTGTTTGTATTTGTATGTGTGTGTGTGGTTGCATGTTTGTATGTGTGTGTTTGTGTGTGTGTGTGTGTGTTTGGTGTGGTGTGGTGTTTGGGAACATTCTTGGGTTCTGTGTGTGTGAGTGTAGCCATTTGTTTGTGTATGAGAAAGAGAGAGGGAAAATTTGTGTGTGTGTATGTGTGTGTTTAGATGTATGTGTGTGCTTGTTCTTGTGTTGTGTTGTGTGTGTGTGTGTGTGTGTGTGTGTGTGTGTGTGAGCCCAATGCCATGGTAGCTGGCTGTTCCGGCCTGGCTCCACTGGCTCTGCTTAATCCAGCCAAACCCATCGGCTTCCTTGTGGCTTGACCCAGTTTGGTGGCGGGCCGAGCTGGACCTAGTTCTGTGGCGCTGTGTGGTCCTCCACACCCTCCCACCCGCCCTCTGGGGTTCTGATCCGTTTCTGCCCCGGGCCAGAAGTGGCCCAGATCCTCCTGAGCGAGAGACGGGCCAGAGTGCATGTTGCCTGCGGCGTGGGCGTGTTGTGAATGTTGTGTGTTCTGCTGGCATGTCCGTGTGGCGTTTCCCTCTGTGGGACAGAGCATCTGGAGCAGCGCAGTGGAAGTGGAGTCTGACGCCACGTCCAGTGAGGTCACCCAGTGCAGTTGAGTGTGTGTGGAAGAGTGTGTGTGTGTGTGTGTGTGTGTGTGTGTGTGTTTTGGCCTCCAGTGTGATCACACAAGCTGAGTGTGTGTGAGAGTGTGTGAGTGTGTGTGTGTGTGTTTAGGCCTCCAGTGTGGTTACTCCAGCTGAGTGTGTGTGTGTGTGTGTGTGTGTGTGTGTGTGTGTGTGTGTGTGTGTGTGTGTGTGTGTGGCCTCCACTGATGCCACTCTATCCAGCTGAGTGCGTCAGGGCCAGGAACACCCGTCCATATCCACTTCCTGTCTCCCTCTGTGGAGCAGAGCTGCAGAGGCAGCCTGTGGAAGAGTGTAAGAGTGTGTGTGTGTGTGTGTGTGTGTGTGTGTGTGTGTGTGTGTGTGTGTGTGTGTGTGTGTGTGTGTGTGTGTGTGAGCAGAGACGCGGAGGTGGCCTGAGGGACGCTATGTGGACCTATTTCCCAGGTCAGGGCTGGTCGTCAGCTATATCATGTTCAAGTTTTAAGTTTATTGCTGTGTACTCATAAATAATCAGTTATTAGTAATGACATTTTTTATGCTCAAGAGCCAGCTCAACTTAAGTCGAATAAAAATAATTGAGTAGTCATGTTTCTCACTGTGGAGAGGTGCTGCAGATGAGATCTGTGGGGATCTCTGGGTGACACTCTACGGTGTGTGTGTGTGTGTGTGTGTGTGTGTGTGTGTGTGTGTACACTCTTACAACGAATGTGTTGTACCTATCTGGACTCAGAGATGTGTTAAAAACAACGCAAGTTGTGTTGTTTTCAACACATACGCTTTAAGAGTGTATGTGTCGTGTAGCAGAGGAGTGTGTGTCATCTGAATTCCCTCCGTATAGCGGAGCGGGGGCCGGCTTGAGGAGGGCAGTGATTGGCCAGTCTCTGCCTCTGTCTGTGGCCCCATGTGGGAGAGAATGGAAATGTAATATCTGAAAGTCAGAGAAGAAGATGATGCACTGATATGCAGATACGGTTTCATTTTGCCAGATTATCACGATGAACCCGCAGGTCAGGGTCCGTGCCATTTACCAGTTTTGCAATCAGCCGACTGACTACAGACACTCCATAATGAACCATTTTAATGTGTTGAATGAAGACTGGTTGCCTATTAGAAACATTTGAAATGGGCCGACTTCCTTTACTTAACTGTGTGTGTGTGTGAGTGTGTATGCTTGCGTCTGTGTGTCAGTGTCAGAGTGAAGTGAAACAGTCGTTGGCGCAGGAGGAAGTGTGTGTGTGTGTGTGTATGTCAGTATGTTTAATTTAGCACTGTGCGCTTCTCGGTCAGTCATGGTTCAGTTGCAACAGGAACTCCGGTAAAACCTCAGATCCTGTCCAGACTGCAGTCAGTCAGTCAGACCTCAGGGCTCCACATCCCCCGGGGGCACCAGACACGCAGGTGGGTAGAGAGACAGACAGACAAACCAGAAAGGATGAGTGGTTGGAGCGCTGGTGTTTGGTGTCTTGGTCTAGATCATATGTATGATATCATTTACTTTCATTCTACGCATACATATGTGCGTGCGTGCGTGTGTGTGTGTGTGCGTGCGTGTGTGTAATGTGTATGTGTGTGTATGTGTGTGTGTGTGTGTGTGCGTGTGTGTATGTGTGTGTGTGCCCGTGTACCTGTATCTATCAGTGTCACAGAGAGAAAAAGTGAGATAGGGAGAGAGAGAAAAGTGTGTGTGTGTGTGTGTGTGTGTGTGTGTGTGTGTGTGTGTGTGTGTGTGTGTGTGTGTTTGCATGTGTCTGCAAGATGGTCAAGTCAAGAACACTCGTCTCCATATCCATAATCTCAGCTGACGGCAATGGTAGAAGTGTAATTGCATCTTCTCGACAGGTTGATTCATTTTGATCGTTAATTAAATTGTGTAGCTGTACAGAGTGTCTTGGGGCTTAAAGCAAGGCCATGCCTGTCTGTCTGTCTGTCTCTTCCTGTCTGTCTCTTCCCGTCTGTCTGTCTGTGATGGAGAGCTCTATAAGACAGACTAGGCTCCTCTCCTTATCCCTGGAGGATGCATTGCATGGAAGTACTCTATAGGCCTGGAGAGAGTGACTGATTACCTATCCACTCCCATTCATTTCAATGGATGATGCTACGCTAGGTGCTACTTCAGCCCAGAGAAGTACCAGTAACTTGACTGCCAACATCTTGCTTTGTGGTGCCAAATCACTGGACCTGCAACTGCCACAGGAAACGTAAATGTCAAGTGATACAGCCACATGATTGAAAGTAGCCAATAGAAAACATTCTTTCTAGAATTCTAGAATTATGCCATGCAGATGTAAAGACAAAAAACACACTCAAAGCTCCTCTCTGGTGTCTTCAAGGGCTCCAGAGAAGCGGGCGCTGCCACCCTGGGAATGTGTGTTTGTTTATTCGTGAGTGTCCATGTGTGTGTATGTATGTGTGTTTGTTTATGTGTGAGTGTGCGTGCGTGTGTGTATGTATGTGTGTGTGTGTGTATGTGTGTGTGTGTGTGTGTGTGTGTGTGTGTGTGTGTGTGTGTGTGTGTGTGTGTGTGTGTGTGTGTGTGTGTGTGTGTGTGTGTGTGTGTGTTTACCAGAACTTTGATTTTAGATCAGATTCTGCCCTAATCTGATCTGGTCTCTATCCAAGCCCCAGTGTGGGCCCTGTGTTACCGTGGTGATGCAGTGACGGAGGTGTGTGGTGAGAATAGGTGAGGGGGGGGCAAGCATGTGTGTGTTGAGGGGGGTGTTCTCACCCCATCCAGAAATAACCACCAGGGCTGCTGCTGCTGCTGCTGCTGCACACACCATCTCTCTCTCACACACACACACACACACACATACACTATCTCTCTCTTTCTTTCTCTCTCTCTATCTCTCTTTCCCTCTCTCTCTCTTTTCACTCATAAACACACACACACTAGCCATATGGCATGAAGTGACACACGTATATTGCAGAAATCCTCACCCTATCATTTATGTGCCATTGGAATGTGCACATTTCCAACACGCAGCGGCCCTTAGAGAGCTGTCTTCATGAAACCAAATTACACCTCTTAGGTTGACACACACACATACACACACACACACACACACACACACACACACACAGAGACACAGAGAGAGAGAGAGAGAGAGAGACACACACACACACACACACACACACAGAGACACAGAGATAGAGAGATAGAAAGAGAGAGAGACACACACACACACACACACACACAGACACACACACACACACACACAGGCCGGTGAATGGAAAATGTTCCTTGAATGTTTTTCACAGCCGTCATGTCTCTGTGGCAGACGTGTCTGCATGTTGGAGCAGAAGTGTAGCCTCACTCATGGCTCCCCTGCAGAGGGGCGGCTGCAGCAGTAGAGAAGCGGGCACTGCCACCCTGGGTAGTGTGTGTTTGTTTATTTGTGAGTGTTCATGTTTGTGTACTGTATGTGTGTTTGTTTATGTGTGAGTGTGCATGTGTGTGTGTGTGTGTGTGTATGTAGCCTCGCTCATTGCTCCCTGCAGAGGAGTGGCAGCAGCAGTAGAGCTCACAGATAGAAGATAAAGAGCTTCTGGAAGCTGCGTGACACTGTGAGAACACTCTGCCTAAGACATACAGTACCCATCCATCCTGCAGAGAGCCTATTGTAAACACCTTCATGCAGCCTTCATCTCGGCTCTGGACTGGAATGCCAAAGCAGCCAGTCGCCTCTCTGGAGAGGGAGTCCGAGTGAAACTGGGTGGCATTATGCTCGCTGGGTTCAGAGTGTCCTTCCTCAGGTAGATTCACTTCTCAAAATTTGCACAACAGTCCAGTGTTGTTGTTGGAAGAGTCAAAAGGAGGTTCCGTTTTTTCCAGGCGTGATTCTGTTTCGGTGTAGCTGATGGCTGGCGACCGGATGTACAGAGAAAGCGCTAATACTGAGTTTTTCTATGCGCAGAAAGCTAACGCTGTGCTTTCCCATATTGCGTGGAATTTACTAAGCTGTCACTTCATTACGTAAACAGCGCTCATCACTGCCCTCCCCGCCCCCTCTACAAAGCTCAGCTGAACCACACGCGCAGTTGAAGTTAACCAATTGGCATTAAAAAGAATCAAAGTTTAGCGATCATACAAGATGTCAATGAGCAGCGGCATACAGAGTAGACCTAGTAGTTCTACTAATCCACTTAAAAAATACTGCACATAGACTAGGGCTATGACTTAATACCCTAGTCTAGCAGATTGGGAAGTGTATGTCGTGAATGTGAAAATACAATATTAGAAAGGCGAACAAAAGTTAAGGTTGCTTTTGACATAGTAGCCTACAATCAAGAAACCTGATGCTCTGAATACTGATTCAGCTGTCTCTAAAAGTTTCTCTAATTGATCCATTTAACCGCAATTGCAAAACAGACGTGCGCTGTTTACATAAACATGGCAGAATACCTAATCAATCACTATTAGCACTTCTCCCCTGTGTTTGCGCCATACTCCCACTTTCCCCTGACCCTCCTATGAATGCATATGCATGAAACGGAAAAGCGCAAATAGCCATTCTCAGTTCACGGAACAGGCAGTCTGCGCTTTTTCCTCAGTGCGGCCTGTTTGTACCTCGCCATGTTTTTACGTGCACGTTGCAAATCAAATATGCTTGAAGTGGGCGCAAAAAACGTTAGTTCATCTGGCCCTATATGTCATATACTGTTTATACTGCACTACCTGTCTATACTGTTCACATTGCACTTTTCTGCCTTTTTGCACTTCTGGTTAGACACTAACTGCATTTTGTTGTCTCTGTACTTGTACTTTGCACAATGACAATAAAATTGAATCTAATCTAATCTAATCTAATCTAATCTAATCTAATGTCTCCATCCTCCATAGCAGAGATGCAGACCTACCCTAACCTCATACTGATTACTTTACTGATTCACTTTAAGGAGAATGGTCACAAAAGTGTTTAGAATGTTCCTGAAGGAAGATTCTGTTTGATGTTGTGCTCAAACATCCATTTTAAATGAGGAAGTGTGAGTGTAGTGTGAGTGTAATCTTTTGAATGGTATGATTCTGGAATGACCTCTAGTGTTCTGATTGGATGATCACATTTGACAAGTTGCCTGCTAATGGTTCACATTCTCCAAATAGAAATGTATTGTCTAATATCATTGATAAAGTGTCCAAATAACATTGCCTGGCAAAATGACTGGAAAAGTTGCCCTGTGTATAATCACTGTCACTCCATGTGAAAGCTCACGCGTCTCACCCATGCTCACGTTCCTCTCCTCCTGTTGTGCTTCTCTCACAGGCCTGCAAGTTCTACAACTCCCAGCTGCACATGGTGGAGTTTAAGCATGAGGAGTATGCTGGAGACCACCGCACGCTGCCCAGGTATGCACAACACTCGATTCACTCATCCCTCTCACCTGATTCACTCATCCCGGTCACCTGATTCACTCATCCCTCTCATAATTTCTTTAATTTCCCCTGGGGATTAATAAAGTATCTATCTATCTATCTATCTATCTATCTATCTATCTATCTGATTCATTCATCATCCCAGTCACCTGAGTCACTCATCCCTCTCACCTGATTCACTCATCCCTCTGACCTGATTCACTCATCCATCTGACCTGATTCACTCATCCCTCTCACCTGATTCACTCATCCATCTGACCTGATTTACTCTTTTACACATACTGTACTGTTGCTTACTCACCTAGCAGACACTTCTATGTTGTGTCCAAAGCAGTTTGTAATACCACTAGCAGATGGACAAGTAGCAGAAATCCATTCTCTTAAGCCGGTGTGTGTGCTTCCTGGTTGTTTAACCTCTGGTGTATCAGTACTCAGCACCTTCGGCTCCTAGTTTAGCTATTGGAACACTGCATTCGTTCACTTAGCAGATGCTGCAAGATGTGGTCTCCATTGAGCACATAGAACCGGTCTTCTACAGTGATCCCTGACCTCTGACCTTGCATTGGCCTGGCGCTCGGCACCAGTGGAATGTTTTCCTCTCTCCCGCAGGGGTTGCCATGGTGGACTGGGGTCAGTTCGCATGACCCCCTCCCTCCGCTAGCCGCGGGTCTGGATGCTGAGCCGTCACCATTCCCACATATTTTTAGCCATCCTGGATCTGTTCATCTCTGTTCATCCTTCTGCTCGCTTACTCTCGCTCACACACACACACACACACACACACACACACACACACACACACACACACACACACACACACACTGAGCACACTACTAGAGGAAACCCAAAACTTTATTTTCGCAAAAGGCCCTCGGAAATGCTTGTGGTCTGCCTTTTACATAATGGACGTTGTAAATAGACGTTCTGGTCATGTCCTATGGGCCTCTCATGTGTCCAAGTGGAAAAACAGACTAGTTCACTGCGAGGCTAAAAAATCTGATGTAGTGGGACATCATTCACAAAGTGGGGCATCTGTCATGCAGTGATATGTCTCAAGTGTAGTTGGGCATCTCTGATGGAGTTGGAGATCATGGGAGACATCTCTCACATATTGGAACATCTCTGGTGTAATGGAACATCTCTGGTGTAGTGAGATATCTCTGGATTAGTGAGACATCTCTCACATATTGAAACATCTTTGGTGTAATGGAAAATCTCTGGTGTAGTGAGACATCTCGCACATATTGGAACATCTCTGGAGTAATGGAACATGTCTGGTGTATTGAGACACCTCTGGATTAGTGAGATTTTTCACATAATGGAACATCACTAGTGTAGGAAGATATCTCTAGTGTAGTGAGATATCTGCCACATAGGGAAACATCTCTGGTATAATGGGACATTTCTCTGGCGCAGTGAGATCTCTCAAAGGTTGGCTTGAATTGTGAAGGGCAGTGGTCCCCAAACTTTTTCTTCTGAGGGCCAGCTCACTATGCCTGGCTCCAAGAGAGGGCCAGAGACTCGGAGTAGTTCTATATCAGTAACCATAAATAGCTTAGTGCTGTGAACAACAGCAGTCTACCTTAGTTGAATATTCTATTACATTTAATCATAGGCTATTGCAATTTAATACCATTGTTAGCTGTGTTTATATTGTCATCATGCCATATCAGTGTAAAATTGAATAATACTAATAAAAAAAAAACGTTTGCATTCCCAAAAGTATTAGCAGGGAGTCCCAAAAGCATATTTTATTAAAAAATGTGTGAACTCTGAATTCTGTGTCTTTGCATACACAGCTCAAGTTGTGAATATCCTACAAATAATTTAAAGTTCTCAAACTATGAGGATTATATGAAGTGCTGAAGTGGTCTGAAATGACCACCATTCTAACTTTCAGTCACCTGATGAGAACTTTGTAAACTCTTTGTATGAACATTTGAACGAGTGAATAAAAAATAGAAATAATTATTCCAGAAAATCCCAGAAATATGACTTGAATAGAAGTTAGTTAGTTATTAACAATTAATTGATACATTTTTAAAATACTTTGAGCACTGATGCAGTCAGCATAGGCCTCTTACATTGCTTGCAGGTAGGCTTACATTTCATTCCGTTTTCTATGGCAAACGCAAAACAGCGCCAAAACAACCACCGGTGCACAAAAAGAGTATTACATGTGTACTGTTAAGACTCGCCATAGAGAATGAATGGGGGAAATTGCGGAGGTTATAGTTTGACGATGTCGTACTCCCGTGCGGGCCGGTTGCTATATACTACGGACATGTTTTGGGAGGCCACCCAAAATGAGGTGGCGGGCCGTAGTTTGGGCACCACTGGTGAAGAGTAAGCAAGAGAGGAGAAGAATTAAAAAAAATGATCTCATGTGACATCAGCCAGATTCCTTGGCTGAGCCTCCCAGCCTGCCTTTCAGAAGGCCATCCTCACACCACAGAGCACTCACAAAGGCCTCTCGCTCATCAGCGCATCCAAGCGGGCACTGGTGCAGACGCCCTTCTGTGGGGTCCTGTCAGGCAGGGAGACAGATTGGGCGGCCAGGACTCGGGCTGTTCTGTGCCTGTAAATCCACCATGTTGTCTTAAGGGGCAGGACGGGGGTAATTAGGCCTGGGTAACTTTCTCACAGTAACAATGCCCTTCTACCCAGGCCCTTCTGAAAGTGTGAAAAGGATAAATAGCAAAAAGGCTACATCCACCATTACATGGCTCACGTCCTCCATGGAATGCAATAAACATGAATAATTGAGATGAGATGCAATCCAAACGAGGCGCAATAAAATGAATAATTGAGATTAGATAAAGCAGCTAAATGAAACTGCATTTTTTTTTAAAGCCCCTGAATGTGTTTGCATGCTTTTAAATGTCACGCCCTGGGGACATGGGTAATGAGATCACACTGGTGGAGAGACTGGAGTGTTACCTGCTATGGATGGAGGCAACAGCAGCAGAGGAGAAGCTGCCCAGCACAGTCTCTACACACTTTCTAACTGACCAAAGCACACTCTATGGACCCTTTCAAGAGAGTTCCATTATCAGCATCATAGTTGGCCCCACAAGACTTCCGTTTTAACATTCCATTTGTTATCTTAATGCAGAGGAAGTAGATTGGGAACCAAATAGAACGTTCAAGCATTGTTTTTGTTTTTATTGTTGAAAGGGTCTATATGGTCTTTAAGTTAGCATGGCAAAATCAAACCAGCACACTCTATGCACTGTTTAACTGAATGCAGCAAAGTCAAGCCAGCACACTCTTCACGCTGTTTAACTGAATGCAGCAAAGTCAAGCCAGCACACTCTTCACGCTGTTTAACTGAATGCAGCAAAGTCAAGCCAGCACACTCTTCACGCTGTTTAACTGAATGCAGCAAAGTCAAGCCAGCACACTCTTCACGCTGTTTAACTGAATGCAGCAAAGTCAATCCAGGTTACATCCTCAGCATTTGTCATGCCTCCTAATTGTTTGTAAGAAGCGGAGGGGAGGTGCGGTGGCAGGAGAAGGCCAATTGAATCAGTAGAATGGATGGGACAGCAGACAGACAGCACACAGAGCGTACCATGTGAGCTGGGGGGTTGTGGAGTTTGGGGAGGGTGATCTGAGGATGCAGAGAGAGGTGTGGAGGATGTTGGCCTGCGGGGGAGGGGGGCGCGGGGGCCCTCTTCTGTCCTCTTCTCTCTCTAATGCTATCTCTCTCTCTCTTTCTTTCTATCTTTTTCTTTATCTCTCTCCCTTTCTCTCATTCTTTCTTTCATATTCTGTCTTTCTCTTTCTCTCTAATTGGGACAGCAGACAGACATGACACAGAGCGCACCATGTGAGCTGGGGGGGTGGGGGGGGTTGTGGAGTTTGGGGAGGGTGATTTGAGGATGCAGAGAGAGGTGTGGAGGATGTTGGATGGCGGGTGGCAGCTAATGTAATGAATGTCCAGCCCCAGCCCTTCCCGTCTGGTTTGGCCAGGCTAATGCTGATGGATGGCTGTAGAGTCCGCCCCCGCGCCCTCCCATTCGTCACGTTTGCTCCCTCTCTATGCCCCTTCTCCTTCCCTCTCTCTCTCTCTATGCCCCTTCTCCTTCCCCCTCTCCCTCTCTCTATGCCCCTTGTCCTTCCCCCTCTCCCTCTCTCTATGCCCCTTCTCCTTCCCCCTCTCCCTCTCTCTATGCCCCTTGTCCTTCCCTCTTTTCCTCTCTATGCCCCTTCTCCTTCCCCCTCTCCCTCTCTCCCTCTCTATGCCCCTTCTCCTTCCCTCTCTCCCTCTCTTTCTCTGTCCTCTTCTCTCTCTAACGCTATCTCTCTCTCTCTTTCTATCTTTTTCTTTATCTCTCTCTCTTTCTATCTTTTTCTTTATCTCTCTCCCTTTCTCTCTTTCTTTCTTTCATATTATGTCTTTCTCTTTCTCTCTAATTGTATTTTTGGCTCCAGTTAATATTAAGTGTCCATATGTACTGTTAATTTTAGGCAGTGTTTTTACGTTAGTTCATGTAGTGTAGTTAATATACTGTATATGTATAACATAAAGTGGAGCTTCTCTCTCTCTCTCTCTCTCTCTCTCTCTCTCTCTCTCTCTCTCTCTCTCTCTCTCTCTCTCTCACTCTCCCCTTGCATTTACCTTATTCTCTTGTGCTGTGTTTTCCTTCCAGAAAGCTCTACAAGGCTGAGAAGCTGCCCTCTCACTCCTTTGAGATCGACCACGAAGATGTGGACAAGGATGAGGTCAGTTGCCCGGCAGTGACCCTGTCATTATTTAGCCCTTAACGAGCCGCCTCAGGGACAGCTTAATTCCACTAGCCGAGGTGCTGTATATTAAAATGGAAATGCATGACAAGTGAATTATGATGGAAATGATAGCTTAACAACCAGCTGGCTCAGTGCCAGGGCTTAGTGTTGATAAAGGGGGCGAGAGCTGACTCATGAGATCAGTTGTGAGCTGTGAACATGAGCTGTGTGCCAAGGGCCTGCCCTGCTAGACTAGCGTAATTCACTGCAGTCAATCAATAAGCCACCAATCTGCACATCACACTTAATTGAGCCCAGCGAGAACGAAAACCAACACTAATTAATCTCCAGTGGCCTCAAGTGACCCTCAAGAGGAACTCAGGACACTGAGACGCAGCAGGCAGCTTGAGTCTGAATCCCCCACCTCCTTCATCTTGGCTCTGGTCTGGAATGCCAAAGCAGCCAGTCGCCTCTCTGGAGAGGGAGTCAGAGTGAAACTGAGTGCCATTGTGCGCCATCCTGGCTCACTGCGAGTGCTGTGCTGTGTGCTGTGCTGTGTCCCGCAGGACACCACGTCGCTGTCGTCGTCCAAAGGCGGCGGGGGAGGGGGCGCGGGGAGCGGCACAGGGGGAGCTGGCGTCTTCAGATCTGGCTGGCTCTACAAAGGGAACTTCAACAGCACCGTCAACAACAGCATCACTGTCCGGGTGAGGAAGGGGAAGTGGACGCCGCGTGCTGGGTCTGGCTCTCAGCCTCTAAGCTCACAGGCCGGCTCATCCTCTCCCATCTCTCTCTCTCTCTCTCTCTCTCTCTCTCTCTCTCTCTCTCTCTCTCTCTCTCTCTCTCCCTCTCTCTCTCTCTCTCTCTCCATCCCTGTCGCGGTCCCACTGTGGCAAACGCCTACTGTGACTAAAAGCCAAGCCAGAAACACCTGCCTGAACATCCATCTCCCTCTCTCTCCTCTCTCTCCTCTCTCTCTCTCTCTCTCTCTCTCGCCAAGCCAGAAACACCTGCCTGAACATCCATCTCCCTCTCTCTCCCTCTCTCTCTATCTCTCTCTCTCTCTCTCTCTCTCTCTCTCTCTCTCTCCCTGTTGCTGGCCCACTGTGGCAAACGCCTACTGTGTCTGAAAGCCAAGCCAGAAACACCTGCCTGAACATCCATCTCCCTCTCTCTCCCTCTCTCTCTCTCTCTCTCTCCATCTCCCCTCTCTCCTCTTCTCTGTCCATCTTTGTGAAAGATATTCAGTTATACTCATCTTCCTATTTCTATAAATAAATAAGTATAATTGGATATCTTTCATGTAACAGCATATCTGTGGTAATGAGTATATGTTTATAGCATAATGTGAAGACCATAGATATATAAATTAATCCGAAGTCACAAGGCATATTCTGGTTGCCAGCCTTCTAGGAGGGAATGCAAACAACAGCAAACACATTCATCAGTTTCTGTCTCGCTTTCAATCTGCCATATTCATTTTACATTTTTACACTGTAGCGTATATGAATGTACTTTACCTGATTGATTAAAGG